>NC_044298.2:2844998-2907026 GCF_004027225.2 Strigops habroptila | reverse complement strand
ATCAATATTTCTTCTCTTGCCATTAATACATTGCCTGGAATTTCTCATTCTGTCATGGCGGGACATGCCAGGTGTAGAATGTACTCGAGTGATTGAGCTGATCGAAATGTGCTTGCATATTTGTGTGCATACTGAAACAAGAAGTTAATATTTTTCAATTGAAACTGTTAACTCCTGTCACCGTCAGATTGCTCAGTTTGCTTGGTTGTTAACCTATCTAATCTGTTGTAAAAAAGGCCCGCTAATTGTTAACCATATTGCTAGAATGGGATGGATGTAACTATATTGTAAAATAGACTCTTTGTCCCTATGAAACAACTGCCAACAAATGTTGAAGCTAGTCCAAAGAGGTTATGTAATTAGAACAGAAACTGTGCATCCTTAAACTAGAAGGTAACTAAAGGACAAGTGATGATGGAGGAAAGACCACCTGGGGAAGTACCCACCCACCAGAGGGACTGAAGTTCCAGTAATAGGTCAATAGATGGCAGCAGAGATCATGAAATATTGAACTTCATGCCATACCCAGTTCTTGTAATGGGGTGGGACATGCCACAGAAAGTTTCTGTACCTGTGTTAAGAAAATATAAGCATGTACTGACATATGTACTGATATTACTGGGAAACACTTGCGAGGAGAAATCCCAGTGCAACCCCCCAGCGCTGCAATAAAAGAATACCAGCTGAACAGTTTTCGTTGGATGCTAAGTTTGATTCTTTGCTTCACTGTCCCCTGAGGCAGCTCCAGGAGAAAGCCAAAAGCAGGGACGGGCGGCACCTCCTGACCATAGAGCTCCATCGTGCGGGAGGGTGCTGGTGGCTTTAGGAGTAGGTGAGCTGGATGCAAGGGACTGGGCAGGCCCCGAGCAAGTTCCTGCAAGCCCCCAGCTCAAGAAGAGCTTCTCCTGGGGCCTCGTAGCCTGGGCACAGCCAGCGTCTGTGCATGCTGTACCAGCCTTCTCTGTGGGGTCTGCAGGCAAGGCTTTGCATCCTCCAGCACTGCTGTGGAGAAGGTTGGCCTCTACCCCTGGTTTCACAGATCTCCGGCCAGGGAACAAGCTGATGCCTCTGCACCTGTGTCTGCTGCCAGGGCAGGAGACATATTGTCCGAGTTGCGTGACAGGCTGCCACAGGTCACAGGTCCCGGGAGCACCTCAACATGCCCGAGCAGCCTGCTGGGCATGGCACGGGGGTCTCAGCTTCTTGGGGGGCAGGTCCCTCCTGACCACTCTGGTACTTCCCGCCTGCCCATTGGCACCTTCTCCTGGTGTTGGGAAGGCATTCAAAATGCCTTTAAATTTCCCAGCATACATTCACTTCTCCAGAACAAAGCCTGTCTTCACATCCAGGGAGACAGCCGTGTATCCAGTTACTTTACAGATGCATATGCCCAAATTCAGCAAAGAAATGTTTTGTAGTATCCATATAGAAAAAAAAGTAAGAAAACCCCTCTGGGAAACATGGAAATGAAAACCTCCTTGAAGTGTCATTAAACACCGTGAGGAAGTAAAACAGTTTGAGAAGTCCAACTTCGAGATTTAGGGACAACACAATGGCAACAACAATGGCAACAATGGACAACAATGGCAATGAGTCCGTGAGACATTTTGACCTCACAGCAAGTGGCCCTTCAGCAGAGGGGGCTCGAGACTGAAGTGTTATTTCTTTAGACAAACTTCAGATCTGTAGGCAAAAGCTCACCAAGCCTGACGTGCGATCCCGTGAGATTAACCAGAATCAGGTGAAACATTCTGCTAGAGCCCAAGGGCCATCCAGAAAGACCTCCGGGTCTCGTAATGCTTAGTTAAATCATCCAAAGCACGAGCAGTGTTCTCTTCCATCCTTCCAATTACAGGGCAAGATGAGGAAAGAAACAGAGCCAGCAGACAAATACACGTATCCGAGCCTTGTGTCACCAGCAGAATTGGGGGGGTTTTGATCACAAAACAAGGCCTGCTGGCGGCAGATGGGGTAGACGTCTCTCCAAGGGGGAAAAGGATCTTTACAGAAGAGTCAGCAGGGCACAGTGAAAGAGCTTTAAACTACACTTGAAGGCAGAATGGGAGAAAGCCAGGCTTCCTAGAGAGAAGTCTGTGGGTGGCAAGGCAATGTTGGAGGGACTGCGTGCACCCTTCACTCTGCTGTCTCAGTAGAGGGGGGTCTTTTCCAACCTCAACTATTCTATGATTGTACATTTCTCAGCTCAGGCAGAATGGAAAAAGGAGTGGAACAGGCAGGTCGATCTGATCTATAACAGTTACAACACCTGGACAACAGCCAGACACAAAAAAATCAAACTGGATTTGAGGGCATCTGTGAACCAGGCACATGGATATGGCATCCTATAATGGCAGTGACCAAGAGCAGCCTTCCACCCCGACATCAGCATAGCCAGCAAGCTGGGACTTACACAGGCAGTCATAAGGAGGGATTAGAGTGGCTTGTGGGTGAGACACAGCTCCTTGAACATCATGACAGTCAGGCTCAGTACTTTTCCCACTTGATGTGGGAAGCCTGGAAGACAAAAATGCTGCAGAAAGTTTGTAGTACGGATATGGTCAGGAAACCTCCACCCTTGCCAAGCAAAGCAATAGAGCTACCAGAGGCTTTCTAAACTATATCAGCAATTTCAGTTTTAATAGATTGGCCACGTAACTTGGTATGAGACCACCATAACCAACTCAGACCGCCAGGCCCCAGTCTCAACAGCAGGAACCTCCAGTATGAGCCCAATCCAGTGGCAGATACTTTTCTGCCGCAATTAATCTCACATCCTTCACACAAGACTGCAGTTGCTGATACACATCCCAGCGCTCCTCCTTTGAGCCTGAAGCGATCCTGCAAAAGGTGTTCGTTGAACTACCACAGCTGAAGATGTTAAAATGCATTCTCAGCTCTAGCAGAGAGGATTCAAATGCCAAGTCACACACAACCTGGCATAGACCTCGACTGTAACAGCACTCTACAGAAAGCTCTGGAAAGCACTGGGCTCACGAAGTCACTAAATCTGTTTCAATTCTTTGCCCATCTGGATTAAGGCCCCCAAGCTACATATTAGACCATGAATCAAGAGACTGTCCGCTTACTTTCGATGTGACAGACTTCAGAGTCATGGAAATAAGGTTGTGTCAAGACATAAACTTCGGCACCAGACCGTTGCCTCAGGAAGCTCATAAATTTTCCTTTTTTGCCAGTCAAGCTCTCAAGTAATTCCTTTATGGAAGGGAAAAGGTAGCAAATCAGCAAGAGAAGCACAGATCTCTGATGTTCTCTGAACACTGTTCTCTGCAGCTTAGTTCACCCACATTCCCACTTTATGTAAGGCCATGCAGGTTCTATGGAAGGCAGTGCTGGGCAGGAGCAGAGTTCTGCTGCTTTGTGACAAGCCAAGGTAGTTTCAGATCATCAAGCACAGTTCGTTGGAAAGATCCAGCCTCCTATCTTTTAGAATGACACAAAGGCATGATGGGAAAAAGGCAGGCCTGGTAAAGGCTACTGTCTCCCTACAGTCACATTCTTTCATCGTCTCCCACCACTTTTTTGTATTTTTAAAGCATGCTACATGTAGTTTGCATTCAACTATGAAATAGTAAATTTTAGCACTTTGTAGCACATTAGATTAAAAAGAAAAAATGCACAGAAGAATAAACCAGTCTACTACGCCTGTTGAACTGCAGGATTTTCAGGGGTTTTTTTGCAGCTGTACAACTATTTCCCTAGCCTCTGTTTTCCTGAGCCTTGAAAAACCATGTTCCATGTCTTCGCCTGGCTCACCACATCCAAGCACTCAAGAGAGCACACCTCCTGCCAGCAGCTTCAGTGTCACGTTACTGGCTGTCAGTATTCTAGTCTGCTGAGAAGCAGAATTGACATGCTGTGCAGGAGAGCCACAGAGGATTCTGCATAAGAAAAGAAGAGAAGAAGCTCCAGAACATAGTCCTAAAAACCGCAATCTCTCTCTCAAGCCAAAAGAAAGTTCACTATAAAGACAGACAAAGCAGCTCCACAGAAGAGATCAGAGCAGCATTCAGCTTGTGAGGAAGGGTTTGGAAAGGAGGCACTTATAACATAACCCTCATTCTCCAGAGCAAGAAGAAAAAATCTATCACCTGCTCTTAATAACTGTGTACCCTCAGTGTCTTCTGAATGCTTTCAAAGCAACATATTAACAGATTGGGGGGAAGATCATGGGGAATGAGTGTAAAAACCAACATTCCCCTGGGTGTAGCCCTGACAGGCCTCATATTTGCATTCTGTTCTGGCTCTTCACTGAGTCCTAGTTGAATTTAATGCATTGAGCTTAAATCCTCATGGGTTTGTGATTGATCTTCCTGGGATGGCCGTGGGCCAGGACCAGACTGAAAGAATCACAAGATGGCTAAGTAGGTGAGGACAGGGTGCGCGAACAGGCTGGCAGCTGCTTACATTTGGGATGTCTCTTTCCCAGATGATGTGGTCAGACTTGCTAGATTTTCTTTCTAGCTCGGTGTTCTGCTGAGACACTGCCTTCCGCAGGACTGCACAGGCCTGCACAAAGTCCATGTAATAGACATCCAGAACTACAAGACACACATATGTGTCAACATTCAGACAACCCACACCATCCATCTCCCAGAAACAAGGCCATGAAAAGATGTAATTTCATGGAGAGTTTACTTAAAGATCTTCCCATTCGTTCACTTGGGGTGAACCTATATCAGGTTGTCCGTTATGTCAGCAAGAGTGAAGTCCCATCACATGTAGTTTACAGAAAGCTTCCTTTTGTTCCTGGGCAAAAACCTGCACACCTCTAGGAATGCCACAGCAGGCAGCCCGAGTTTCCTTCCCTGCCAGGGGTTGTCCCTTCCCCCCAGCTTCTCCCCCAGCGCCGTGGGGAGCTCCCGGGCAGGCTGAGTGCTGACCCTGGCAGGCAGCAGAGTCCCTGCCCCGGCACACAGCCCCTGGGGTGCAGGGACCCTGCTCGCAAGGACAGCGGTGGGCACCCCTGGCTGCACTCCCACATTCACACCCTGCAGCCAGCCCCACGACAAGGGACCCATCTTGTCCTGTTCCTCCCATGGTGCAGAGGGAAGCCCTGCTCTGGAGCACATCCTCCTCCTTATCTACATAGAGAAACTAAGAGAGTCCTCCTCAGAGATCCCATGCACTGTCCAAGGCAGCAGCTTGACAAGATCCCTCCAGGAGCTGCAGCTGCATTGCCCTGCACCCAGAGCCTTACCATGCACGGGGCTGGGAAGGTTTCTCCTGCAGGAAGCTCTCAGCATCCTCCACCGCCAAGTGCCTTGAAGCTCTCTGAGGATCGCAGGTCTGCCCTCGGTGCCTGCAGGCAGTGCCCCAGCCCTGCTCCTGGCCAGAGCTGTCTCTCTGCAGCACTGCCCGCTTGCCAGCATCTCTCTGCGTCCCAGGAGCCCGGCCCAGCTCAGCAGCAGAGGCCCAGCCCAAGGTGGCACTGCCTCTGCCCCCCTGGGCTCCCTCCAGGGCTCCCTGGGGCTCCAGGGGAACACCATGGGAAACAGCCTGAAGCAAGCACTGATGTTCCCTCCCTCAGCTGGGAGACACACTGCCTTCCTGCAGTGTCATTTCTCTGCTGAGAGACACAGTTTGGTCTCAACATCAGCTTTTCTTAGAACTGTAGAAACATTTAGGTTGGAAAAAATCAAGTTGGATCAAGTCCAACCATTAACCAAACACTGTCAAGTTCACCACTGAGCCATGTCCACAAGTGCCACATCTCCAGGTCTTTTCAATACCTCTAGGGACGGTGGCCCAACCACTTCTGTGGGCAGCCTGTTTCCTGTCCCATCATTAGATAGGACAGGCAGACCAGGACAGGCAGGGATCTCCTTTATCCCCGTTGAAGGAAGGGATTCAGCCTGGTTAGTTGGGGCATCTCCTCCTGGGACTGTAGCCCTGGGGCTGGAAGGGGACTCAGCTCCCTCCCAGGCTCACCACAAACCCACAGGAGGTGGGATTCCTCCTGCTTCTGGTCAGGTCTTCATTAAAAAGGCACCTACATGTGAGCTCCTTGTCTCAGCTCTCATGGTCATTAACAGTGATGAGGGCCAGGAGTGAGGTGTCCAGATGCAAATCTCTGGTGACATTTGGCACTACAGGGCTGGTCAAAGTTACATGCAGGCAATAGAGACAGGTAGAAGATACGTGCAAGGCTTATATAGAGACAATATCTTTAGGAATATTCTTGTAGCGTTCAGAGGCATCAGCCATCAGTTGCAATCAGTAAAGCGTAGTCTGGCCTTTCTGCCACTCATTAGTGCAGGCATTGAGTGAACACAAAGTACATCACTGCAGGGTCTTTACTCACTCCCTGGATGATTCAGTCAAGGAACGGCCCAAGCATTTTAACTGTGTGCCTGGGTCCATCTGGCCTTCAGAGATAGCATTGGCAAAGCACAGCAATGGGTCATAGCAAAACTTAGTCAAACTCAAACAGGAATTCAACGGCACCATGATGAGCTGCTGCTACTTCAGGAACAGTTAAAGAAGAAACAAACACAGCACCACTACTAAGTAAAGCAAGAGTATGTGCAGGTAGAGCTCAGATAGCCTATATCCTCTTTGCCTCAGTTCCCATCAGCAAGGTCTGCCAGGCCTTTGCTCTTTAAGGAGGACTCTGGATGAGAAAGGGGAACAACCAGCACTGGATGGGGATCAAGCCAGGGGTTACTTTGCAAACTACACCCTTACCAGTCCATGGGGCCAAAGGGGCCGCATCGAAGTTCCTGAGAGAATGTTTTCCACCAGGACGTGCTGGTCTCTTCTTGTCCCAGGAAGAAAGGCACTGGACTCTGGGAGGCATCATTTAAAATCCTGTTCATTAGCTCTAGCTCTGTAAGGGGAGAATTGTGCAGATAATCTCATGTCCCTTTGATGGCTGGAACCCCAGGAGGTGTAGCATGGAGAGAGGAAGGATGAGAGGGATGGATGTCCCCTGCGTGAAGGGGAAGCTTGGATTTCTGGAGGTCCTTTTGTGTAGAGAATTAGCACTTTTTCTTCCTGTAAAAATGAAAGGTTTTTCTGAAGTTCTGGCAGACTGGAAGCTAGTTTCAAGCTAAAAGTGCCATCCTTCCTCAGTAGTTTCTAGATAATTTAAGGACAGGCAGTGCTCTTTTTTGAGATTTTTTTTAAGAATTAAAGCAAACTGTGGATTTTACAATCACTTCATAACTCTGAATATGACAGTAAAATTAGTAATTTTAACATAAAAAAGTAGGTAAACAGAAGCTTATGGTGTTGCTATTAAACTTGCAGAAAAGAAATCACATGCGATTATACATGATTAATTTTTCTAAGAAGTGTAGAATTTGAACTGACCAAATTGTCTTTTTGCTGTTGTTAGTACTGCTGACAAGACAGTTTTATAGAGATACCCGTAAGTTGGGGGAACTGAGAAAGATACAGATATGGTTGAACTGTTTGAATGCTTTAAAGTTCAGTTGTCTTTGCTGTTGCCTGCTGGAACTGCTCTCCTCAGAAAGGGAAAAGATTCTTTATATCAGTGAAAACAATGTGATTTCTTCAGTAGATTGGAGATTTTTAGAGCGCGTTTTTCATGTGGGAGATAATAATCAAGCTTGAGGAATTACCTGACTGTACAAAAGCAGGTAATGTGTCCTGCCATCCTCCAATTTGATAAGATTTTAAATAATTTCTAAATCCAAAAGCTCCCAATCAGGAAAAAATGGGAGTTGAAATTCACATCATCACAGGAATTGCCCTAAACAATGATACCTTCGATGATTCAAGTACTTTTCAAATGCCTGTCAAAACACAAAAGGCAACTGTATGATGAAAACTAAACAGTTGGAAGCTATAGGTAGTTTTCATCGCACTGAGAATAGAATGGATACTGCTTTTCTGGAAAAAGCTTTTGTGAAGTGTAGCACTGTGAGAAAGCATGCTAATGGTGCATTTGAGGAGCGTTTCAGTTTTAAGTAAGATTTGTTAAAAATGTTACTTTGTGGTTATCTACATAACTTTATTTTCCCCTTGAGATTTATGATTTAAACATTTCTGGCTGTGTCAGTGTCTGAATGAAATATTTTCCTTAGCACTTGATTGAATCTGAAGAAGTAGCTGTTCTAGAGAAGAGTGCACAAAGCCAGTTTTTTGATAAAGCTGATAAAGAAGTTGAGTTAAAGAGACAAGAAGCTGTAAAAGAGTTGTTTCCGAGTGTCCCAGGCAGAGCTGCTGAGGTAAGTTTCGGGTTGCATTTATTAGCCCAGGTGCTGTGAATCATCCAACACTCAAAAGACGTTTATAGCATTCTTTCATACAGTGGGCTATATGTAGACTGAAGTCTTGCTGTTGGACCTATGTGCCAGCGATTCCATAAGTGGTGTGCTTGTGTCTGTAATGGTTGTTTCCCAGGAGCAAATAGTGGTACAAATCACCTGGATTTCAAAAAAATCTACACCAATTGGCCTTCTGTTGTTTTAACAAAACTGACATCCACAGTGTGTGTTAATTTACTGAATGTTACCATAGAAAGAGTAAAAAGAGCAAGTGAACTGGAAATGCTCTCTTGTAATTGATATAATGATTTGGCTTACTGGGGTGTTGGTATTTTCGCAGAGAAGTTTCTTTTTTAATAGAAGATAAGCATTAAGACAAAAAACCTTTCCATCTCAAATTAACAGCAGTGGAGCTGTATTTTCGTAGTTGAATTAGTCCAGTAATCAAACACAAATGCTGGTAGAATTAGAATTTAGTTTGGCATGCTAAGTATCTGAGAAACCTGCTATCCATGGAGGCCTTATTTTCAATTTTAAAAAGTACCTTCTGGACTGTGTTCTCTGGGTGGTTTATTTCGCACAGAAGAACTAAAAATGTTCATACGTCAACTAAAAGTTCTGTCTTCAACTTGAGGCTCCTGGTTGAGAGGAATAAATTAATACAGCCTCTGTACTGGATTGTTTTACAAGAACAATAAAACAGTAGTAGATTGTTAAAAAGTGCTCTGCAGAGACTTCCTGCTAATGGGGCAAAGCTTTCCTTTCTCAAGGGACGACAGTGTTCAAGACCAGATAGTCGGTCTGCAAACTTTACTCAAATAAATTTGTAGTTTTATAAAGTTATTTTTAAATTGTGGAGGAAATGTTGTGGTCTGAATGTATGTTTTTAATTCAAAAGCATCTTAGTTGACTTTTTCTGGGTTCTTCAAGTTCATGTTCAGCTTATTGCTGCAATAACTTCTTTTATCCAGGAATTTTTCAGAGTTGTGAAAATTACCAAGAGCAATTTGAACAGTACTGGGATGATGAAGAGGAAGAGTAGCACCTGAAGCAAGCTGTCAGAGTAGATGAAAAGGTAATCTGATGTCATTGACATCTGATACTTCTTTAAAGCAAAAAAAAACAAAGAAAAGAAAAAAAAGGGTTTTTTCCTCCCCTTCTTATTGTCATTTTCCTGGCTTAGAAGTCCATAAATACCCTTTGGAAATGCGTGAAGTCCTGTTATAATTAGTATAGGCTCACTAGCCTTCCCTTACACTGCAGTGCTAAAAGGAAACAAATGTCTCTGGATATGGTTGTGGATATGGTTTCAGTTATTTCTGTAGGCAGCTGTACACAATTCCCAGCTCTTAACAGGCTTCTGTACAGTAACTTTTCCAAATAAACACACACAAATACTCTTCCCAGCTCTATTTGACACCAAACTTGCTCCTGTCATTTTTTTCTAGGCAAATTGTGTGTAATTGACACTGTTCTGTTCATAATCAGTCATCAAAATTCCAGCTAGAATTTATTTGCATGCTTTTCAATGGGTAAACTTTTTCATATATTTCCATCCATCCTGCTAAAATGATTATCAAAATCTGAATCCTTCTTCCTATTTTTAAAGCATTTTGATTCAGTTCAGTTTTTTGGGACCTGACTTTGCAGGGAGAAATGTGTTCAGAATATGCTACCCTTTTCTCATGCCTTGCGCATGGCAAGTTTATAACACAGAGTTAGCTAAGATGTATTTCTTGTTGCAATGCAGTCTGACAGCTGGTTTTTGTAAGTGACTAAAGTGAAACCACGGCCTAGAAACACATCCTGCATTATTGTTGGGTACCATGTGTCATTCAAGGAATTTGCAAACATGGAGTGAATGAGTGCTGATGTATGTTAGATTATTAATGCTGTGGGACTTACAGTTCCCCTACGGCTAGCAGGAAATATTTTATGGGAATACGTTTCATCAAGCATTTCATCACTGCCTTGGTGACACCTTTTAAAAGTAATTGTGAGCAAGTAGTTCTATACATCTGGTTTTTTAGGATCTTGAGGAAGTAGAAGTTTGGATTCTGAGAGCCTGCCCATCAGCATGTTTACATTTAGAAGAAAGTAAAAGGACTAAAAACCAAAAAATATTTGTTTTAATGTGTGTTAATGCCACATTAACTTCCCTGACATCACTGTGTCATTGAACAAGACCTTCCAGCAAGGCTTCTGTAGAAAATCCATTGAATATAATGTTGCACTTTTTTTTAGAAAGAAACACAAGAGTCCTCTGACTCACTGGAAGTCAAAGAAGAACCTGATGATACCCCTACTGCCCATGCAGGAAAGAGCACACCATCATCTACCGCTAGAAAACTAGAACCGGATGAGTCTGTGTCATGGTTTAAGCCCAGCTGGTAAATCAGAAAAAAGCAGCAAGTCGCTCACTGCCCCCTTCACCTATTATAAAGGTTAAGCAAGCTCTTCTCTCTCCCACCTGCCACCTTCAGTTCTTTGCAGTGGACACAGATTTCAGTGCAGACTTGGATATGGTCAAGGTGTTCCACAGAAGAACTAGGAGAGAAGGGAATGCTAAAGAAAAAAGATGGTTCAGAAGAGGCAAAAGCAGACCCAGATCAGAAGAAGCAGCAGAGAAAGTAGCAAACGCAGAAGCAGAGGAACTCGGTGGAGAGGCCAAAGGACAAAGACTGATCTGAAGATTTTTACTTTAACGTCTGTGGTTTTATAAAATCTTATTAGATAATTGTAAGATGTACATTAAGAAAAATATTTTGACCTTAACTACTCAGCTCTCAATCGTCCAACTCTTCCAGTTATTATAAAAGAGGTCAGTTCCTCTGTTGCCTGATTAAAAATGAAAATGGTCCAAATTTGTCTGAAACCTCACAAAATATAGAATATCAGCAGAGAGATTAAAACTGTGGAAGAAGGGAGTGGAAACCCTCTGTCCTATCTTCCCATGCTTTTGTGGTCTGCCCTGAATAACACTGACAAAAAACTTATGGCCACCCAGACAAAAAATAGCTATTTTCTGCCATCTTAATACGCTATATTAGCTTGTGGAGAATCATACGAGCAGTAGATTCTATGGTTCTGTCTAAAAATGAAGGTATAGCGGCTAGGTAAACTGTTAGCATTTCCTTTTGGAAGAGACCAATGTGACTTTCACCTCAGAAAAACAGGACTAATAACTTCATTCCAAGCGAGATTCAAACTGGGGTCCTGCACATTCTAGTGCATCTTCTAGTCTTCCTCTTTCCATTTTGCATGTCCCATGCAACCACAAAATGTGTCCTCATATCTTCTAGACACTGATACCTTGTTTTAACTCAAAATTACAAGTTATCTTAGCGTGATTATCACCCCAGAACACCAGTACTAGTCAACCAATGAATATTAGAGGACATTGTCACTTTTTACAAGCAGTTGATCCACAGGGAGCTAAAGCAGCTATCTTTGTAAATTTGTCATGTACAAAATGAAGCCATCTCCAGAGCTCACTATACCCTCAGTGTAAGCCAACACAGGATTGAGTGTTTTCACTGGGACAGGGCAGAATACAGTGATCTGTGCCACGGAGAAGCACAGCCCAAATGGCCACACTGCCAGGGAAGTTACTGAATTAAAGCTCTGCAGGCTACTATATCTTAAGAGGAAGAATATTTGAAATATCACGGCAGTCAGATGAAGTTCATGAATACTGGAAAAAGGGAAACACAAACCTCATTTACAAGAAAGGGAAAACGGAAGACCCTAGGAACTGCAAACCATTTGGTCTCACCTCTGTGGCAGAAGGCAGTTCCGGCCCTGTGAACTGGGTCTGGGCCAGAGCCCGCGTCCTGCACCTTTGGGCTCAGAAAAGAGCACCCGTCGGGCATTTCTGAGGTCAAAGCCAGGGCCAGGTGGGGGGGATCACTGGGGAGGGGTTGGGCAGTGGGAAAGGGCTGGGCTAGTGAGCCGACCGCCTCTGGAGGGCGGATGTCCAGTTGCATTTTTCCCCCAATATCAGGAAGCAGGCATGCACCAGGCCAGCAGAAATCAACGTCTCTGGGACACAAGGTGTTTTTCCCACTGTGTTAGGCTCCAACTCTTTTTTTCACACTGGGCATGTACAACCACCACGAGAGTCCTGGACACTCTAGCTCAGGGCCGGAAAGTGAGCAATTATGACAAGTCATACTCATCTACATGGAATGACAGTGATTGATTTAAATCCTGACCACAAGCCAAGCTCAGGTCAAAAAACTTAATCTGTAACTGGCTGGAGACAGAGCTGGGGAGGACACCAAGGAGCTGGACATGAGGAGGGGCTGAAGCAGCAAACGGGACTGGGTCTGGACATGAGCTGCGGCCACAGCAGAACTGGAGCCATTCAGGGTTGGATCTGAAAAACAGACGAGCAGAAACAGAGATCTGAGGCTGCAGTCGAGCCCGAGCCATAAACAAGCTGGAGCAGCAAAAAAATGGAGCTGTTTTTGGAGAGGAAACCACTGATCTGAAGCTGCAAATAATCTGGAGCAACGACAAAAAGGAACTGAGGAGGTCCATAAGCTGGACCTGAACCCAGAGCACAAATCAACAGGCACTGTAAACGAGCTGGAGCCAAAAAAGAACTGGAGTTGTCCAGGAGCTGTGGCTGAAAGAAATGGGGACATGAACCAACACGGAATAACCAAATCAAAACCCAAACACTAAATCAAAAAAGCAAGCCCAAACCAAAAACAAAAATATCCAAACACAGTCTCAAAGCAAATCCCTCTCAAAAAAGAGGGGCCCAAGCCTCCAGACTGGAGCCATCTCCAAGCTAGCGCTGTGCACTCATCTCAGCATCACTGACATGCAAATGCAGGGCAACAAGACTGTTGATGCAGCAGCCTGGCTGATTCTTGAGGATTAACAGTCCGTACACTCTGGCTCCTCTGTCCACCCCTGTGCAGGACAGACGTGACAGACTCAGGTCTTTGCAGCTACTGGGAGCTCGAACTGGTCAAAGTTTTCTGTGAGCTGGAGCTGAAACTAAAGCAGAAACCAGCAGGAACTGCTAATAAAGAGGAGCAGGGCCTGAAAGAAATGGGAAAATGGACCAATACACCAACCAACCCAAACTCAAAACCCAAACCCAAGTCAAAAAAGCAGCATAAAAACAAACAAATAAAACAAAGCAGAAATCAACCAAAGCCAACCCAAAACCAAAACCAAAACAAAAAGGGGCAAATCCTCAAACTGTGTGCTGAGCAGCACACTCCTCACACTGTTACCAGGCAGGCGCAGTCAGGAGAAGCAGCAGGTGGCGGTTTGCGAGCGGTACCGTGCAATGGGGTCGGTTGTAGCCTCCGGGGAGCACGGCGCAGACCCGATTGAAAAATTTGCAGCTACCGGCTCCTGCGGGGTGGGGGGAAGAAGAGCCAATGGCAGAGAAAGGACAGCACAGCTGTGCCTGCGGCTTTGGGGGGGGAATGAAGGAGAGTGTTTAGAGAAAACAAGAGCTGCAAGAGCAGAGAAGTACTGTGGGAACATCACAGCATTCCAGGCTATTCCAGTTGTCTTCTGTTTTGCTGGTTCTGTCAAAATTACAACCGCTTTCTTCTTCTTTCTGAAGTTAGTTGTTACTCTTCCTCTTATCCAGAAAGGCTTCCACTTCTCCTCGCACTGTGGGCACTTGAAGGAATTACTTGCTCCATGGAATTCTAAAATCCAGTTTTAGAAATCCACCACTTCTTCATTGCCTCAGTGTTGACGGTCTTTCCCTTCCAAGCCATGGTCAGTCAGTAAAGCATCTTGAGAAATAAATTGAAGAATTAAGCTAGAAATGAACACACTCCAATCCTGCTCCAGATGGATTTCTAGTAGTAGTTACTGAAAACTAACCTTCACTTTCACTGCAACCAGACCTAAACCCAACCCTTCAGAGCCTCAAAGGCTGTTGCTGCTGGAAATCTCTCTGCAGGGGTAAAAGTACGCAGGCTAAAAAAAAGAAAGCAAAAAGACAGCAAACAATTGATATTTTAGTTCACATGAGGAAGTCAAGGCCCAAAGAGAAGAACCTGGAGTTTACCTGGAGATGGAAAGAGTTCCTCACTATCACCTGAGCTAGAGTATTAATCTCTCCTGCAAATATCGTATGGACTCAATACAGAAAAGGTGAAGGATTCTTCAGAGCGTGCAGGATTTCCTTCTAGTATGGTGAAAGAAAGATGTTATAACAGATACCTGTAAGTTTACAGAAGCCAACGGTCATAATACTTGCTAATGAGGTGTCATTAATTCCAAAAAATCAGTCTCCACCTTGTGTCTCTTGTTATTCAGTTTGAATACACAAAAGGCAATGCCTGTGCACATTAATAGAAATGCAAAAACATTCTTTGACAATTTTGTCATAGAAGTTGAAAAGGCCTGTGGAAATATGGAAATTGAACACTTTGGGGAGAGCCAGTACACCCCAACATGCCTCCTGCTCCTGCAGGATACCCACTGCAATGTCGTACTTGTTGGAAATTTTTTATCTGTGTGAGGACTGACAGCAAGGCCTCTTGAAAACTTTTTGGCTAGCAATATCTATGCGTAACATCCAAACCAAAATTCCTAGGCATAAAAACTAAGAGGAGGAAAGAGGAAAGGATTTCACTATCTTCACCAGCCAGAACCCACATTTCATGAGTGATGAGCCAAACCTCTCCGTTCCGTTGGATATTTGCCTTCTCTAGCCCTTACCTACACTGCACTGAAGAGTCCTTCTAGAACAAAGATTTCGGAGGGTAGAGGAGAGCTGTGACCCAGTTCTTTCTGTTCTTCAGGATTTTC
Source organism: Strigops habroptila (assembly GCF_004027225.2). Classification (NCBI taxonomy): domain Eukaryota; kingdom Metazoa; phylum Chordata; class Aves; order Psittaciformes; family Psittacidae; genus Strigops; species Strigops habroptila. The sequence goes on along the minus strand of NC_044298.2, from coordinate 2,891,979 downwards.
CTCTGTGGTCACAGGGTCTTGCATCCTTTGAGCAGCACTTTCTATGGACGCACTGGTGTAGCTTACAAGAAGTTCTCCATCACAGCCTTCTACAGAAGTTAATGCTTGAGCTGCTTCCATCACAAAAGATATTTCTGAAGCTGAGTCAGAGCTGCCAGATGACTAGAGAAGGTAGGGCTACCACCCTCAAATGGAAGAACTTCTACCTAATATCTAACCTCAATCTCCCATCTGACAGGTTAAAGACTTTCCTTCTTGTCCTGTTCCTAGAGTCCCTTTTTCTCCCTACCTAGACACCAAGACAGGAAACACCAGAGGATCTGCATCTGTTCTGTGGGGCAGTTGTCATCTCGCGGTGCCTCCAGTGGCAGGTTCCAAGGGGTTCCGGAATCAGACACCGGATGGCTCTATCACACATGAACAGGTTCACCATGAACAGGGATCACAAGCGGTGCATGGAGCCTCTGGGACAGTCATAATGGGGAGCTTCTCCCACTCCTTCCCAGTCAGGCTGATTTCAGCCTCCAGTACAGGCAGCTGCTGGGATCCCCAAGTCACTCCAGAAATACAAATAGGTTCTCCCATTCTCTATGGAAAAGTGCCACTGCAGGCGCTGGTGCTATTCCAGCTGTAGGAGCAGGGGATAAGCGAGGACGAGGCCCTGGGCTTGCTCATGTGCTTGGAGCTCAGCTCTACCTGCAGAGGTGCTGGGAGCAAAGCAGGAGCCTTCTGTGTGCAGGAGCTGCTGGTGTGAGAGGTGCTGAGAAGGTGTGAGGGCAGGAGCAGCCCCTGGGCAGTGCAGCTGCTGGTGCTGTCACTGGGAGCTCAGCACAAGGGGACCTGCCTGGCTCCGGCAATGAGCGCGGAAGCCCACCGGGCATTGCGGAAGGCAGGAGAGGTCCCGATGGGCTCTGGTAAAGCCCAGGCCAGTGCTGGCCATTGGGGAAGACTCAAGTTCCTGGTAGGTTCTGCAATGTCTGTCACCAAGGTTCACCCTCTTTCTCCCTGTCCCCTTAAAAGAGATAGTAGCCTTCCCATTTAGAAAAGAGTCCACCCAACTGCCTGCCAAGGGACGGCGCGGGCTGGCGCAGGCAGGGTTTGGCAGTAATGCTGAGGCAGCTCCCCACCCAGACCTGTTGCTTGGCACAGGGGCACTGTGCATCTCTGCAGGGGCACAGCTCTCTGAGGGCATCACCTATGGGGATAAGGTGCCAGAGGCAACTCTTACCCGCTGCCTGCCACCGCTCTCTCTTCTCGGAGCAAATCAATTCCTTGTGAAGGCTGTTCCCCAAAGAAAAGGGAACCAAGTCATGCCTGTTCTTGCCTTCGTGGGTTTACCAGGGCTTTCTGGCTCTCTAATTGCAGGTGCCCTTGTTTAAGCCCTGGCACTCCTGCTGCCCCCAACCACCCACTGCAGTTTTGCTGTTGCCGTTGAGTTTAAAATGATCTTTTCTCTCTTTGACAATGGCTGCCATCTGCTGTTATGGACGGGGTAGATGCTGCTTGGGGCGGAATCCCATGGGAGGGATTTGGGGTCATTCCTTGTCCCAGAAACCTTGCTAATGGGTATCAGGGCTGAGTGATTTAGGAATCAAAGAGCAGCATCACTGGCTGGGCTGGATGAGGCTTTGAGCAACCTGGTCTAGTGGAGGTGTCCCTGCCCATGTGCTTACAGAAAAATGGAGCTGGATCCAAAAATGGGGGTAAAACAACAAAGATGGGGTTCTGGGGGAACTCCACCTCTGGACTCTTTCACCAAGGTTCACCTTTTTTCTCTCTAGGAGTAGATGCCTTCCCATTTGGGAAAAAGTTAAAATGCACTTGTCATCCTCTTCGCGGTGGCTCAGGGAGAGCTGCAGAGAGAGAGAATTTTATCCCATACTCTGGAGACCTGGAGCAAAAGACAGGTGCCCTTTGTGTAAAAGCATTTGGGAGGTTCACGTAGAAGAGGAGGAGATGAGAGAACACTTGAGGAAAGAAGAGGTGCACAAGTCCCCTCCGGCCCCCATGGGGTACTCCCTTGGAGAGCTGAAGGAGCTGGCAGATGGTTTCTGAGGCTGCTCCAGGAGGGAGATGTGCCTGAGGACTGGAGGAAGTAAAACTGAGGTGGGCCGATGATGGAGAGTGCACTGGATCAAGTGGCTGAGTTGCTGCCCCAGGAGGTGGTGACCCGTGGAGCCAAGTTGAGCTGGAAGCCAGCACCGAGAAGCACAGCCCAGGGCAAGGGGCTTCTTCCTGCTGCTCTTCTGTGGCTATTGCTTGTTTGTCTTGATAGGCTGCCTGCCTTTTTAGATGAGAATAGATCCATCAGCAGCCAAGAAGTGCCAGCGCTCCAGGTGTGGCATATGGGATGAAATTCCACAAGTGTGAAGACATTTTAGAGAGCCTCAGCAATTGTATCTAGAAGGAGAAACAGAAAACATGTTACAGTAGTCACAGGGAAGGGAACAGGAAGACTCAAGTTTTATAAATGCCTTGAAGTATTTCTAGTAGCAGGAACAGGCTTGTTTTCCAGCAGCTCTTTCAGTTCACATCTCTGCTCTACCAGCAGAACAAGAATCTTACATAAGACCAGGGATCTCTGGACATTTCTTGCAGTTATACTCATCAGTTTCACCTTTCTTCCCCTTTACACTCAGAACAATTTCACCTTCTTTCTCCTGCCTCCCCATTGCAGGCCAGTACTACACAGAGGGACAGCATCCAGCAACTGCAGTTTCTCCACCAGCAGGCTGGGTTCACAGCACAGCTGGACCACGGGTATCCCAAGACACAGCCTTGATGCACTGCAGGTCTCCCCAGTCATCCACTTGAAAGGCAGCATCCCATTCCCGAGGGCTCCATAGGCTGACAACACGTACTTCTCTAGAAAATAACTCCTCACTGAAGGGAAATGGCTTGGCACATCTTCTCCCCCACAGCATTGCAAGAGGCTGGTGTGCAGGCACATGACACAAGCCTGCAGTTCAGCAGGAGCCCAACAGCAACACGCAGCTCCTCCGTTGACTTTTACACACACAGTGGAGAAATTCCTCAACAAAGAGCAGCTACAGCCTGAGGAAGCAAGTGTCTCCCAATGACCACATGTCCCTCTAAAAGATTTCACAGCAGTGAAGGTGGGAAATATGCTGTTACACCCTTAGAAGAGTGGTATGGATCTAGCAAAAGCAGCCAGAAGAGAGAAACCACTCCTTAGGAAACCAGCTCTGAAGCCTGTACTACATGAAATTTACTACGTTGGCAGCTGCTCCTCCTGTGACTTTCTAGTGTTGAAAGCTGCCTCTTTTACTTGGGAAAGGCTTTGTGTGAACCCTCTCCCGCCTGGACTCATGTCCCAGTCACACTCCCCATCCACATGCCTCCCCTGGGTTATATGAGGCAGAGCTGACGGGCCTTTCCTTCAGGAAAGCCTACAGCTGGCACACAGAGCTAAACAGTTCCCCACATCCCAAAACCAGCCCCTTGCTGCAAAGTACTCTCAGTTGCTATTTCCACTGGGCAGGAATTCAAGCAAAACACCACGTGTCTGACAATGCTGACACACAACAGGCTTTTCTCCAAATGGGCCCCAAGACCTCTGCCAATGAGCACCAAAGAGAAAGATTGTTCTCAGGAGATAGCAAAGTCCTAGAAATGGGACCCACCCCCTGGAAAAGAGTATGAGCTGGTTCCTCTTTACAAGGAGACATTTCTCAGACACGGCAATTCCTCAGACAAGACAAGGCAGCCTATCGACTGTGCTTAGTCTGTCTCCAGAGGAAAAACACTTTTGCTATCAGAGCAAGCGTTCTGAGCACGGCTCTCAGATACCACTCTCCTTCGGAGCCTCCATTTTCACCAGCAGCTGATTCCATTCCAGCTAAGGGACAAAACCATGCCTCCCTCAGACTCAAACTGAGCATCCAAGACTCAGAGAATTTCATATTCATTCCAGATTCCTCACCTCTTCCAGCCACTCTCTCCTATCCCACAGGAGCAAACACACTCATCCAAGCTAGCTCAGACACCAGCCTGGCTTCCCCACTGCTTGTTGCAGAGTCACAGAGTCATAAAGTCATAGAATGGTTTGGGTTGGGAGGGACCTCAAAGCTCATCCAGTTCCAACACCCTTCCAGGAGCAGGAACACCTTCCACTAGAGCAGGTTGCTCCAAGCCCCTGTGTCCAACCTGGCCTTGAACACTGCCAGGGATGGGGCAGCCACTACTTTTCTGGGCAAGTGTCTGTGCCAGTGTCTCACTATCCTCAATGTGAGGAATATTTTCCTAATATGAAATGAAATTAAATTAAATAAATTAAATCCTTTTTCCACTTGGAACAATTGTGTGTCCATAAAAATTTTTCTGAAGCTGAAAAAAATTCTGACATTTCAGGCAAGAAACAGGCTCATCATTACTTAGCAAATGGTCAGTGCAGGGATTAGAATCGAATAAGCATAGCACTGCATACTGTAGTCCTGTCCCTGGATCCCTGGTAGAAGAGATCAGCACCACCTCCCTGGGGTTTCAGTTCCTGACAACACTTCTTTTTCTGTTTGTTTACTAGCATGTGTATAAACTTAAACCAGTGTTCATAAATAAAGTTAGCCTTCATTTAGCCTTGAGGATTCCCTGTCATGCCTGGATTACATTTCTAAGTAGCATCTTGCCATAAGGTGACACAATTATCTCCGAAAAAATAAATGTGAAAAAAAGTAAAAACTCTGGAGTCAGAGGGAAGGCACAGTTAGAAATAATTAAAATAAAAGTAAAAGTAAAGTAAATGAAAAGCAGAGCAAAAGCATCTCCTTCTTGTCCGCTAAGAGTGCAACTGCTTTTTTTTGTGGTTAACCATAGGGAGGGTGGAAGCCTCGCGTCTCTCTTTACAAGTGTTCTCTCTCTCGCTGTAAAAGCACTGCAGCCTCAGGTGCTTCTGGTGTCAGAGCCACACTTAGCATGATCCTTAAAGCCAACTCACATCTGGTCTGAAGTGGGGGGGTTTGGTTTTGATTTTGTTTCTAATACACGTATTTCTCTATGTGTTTCGGAGCAAAACCTGGATCTTAGTGTGGTGGGCATAAATCCCTGGAAAGCTTGCCAATTATTGCTGCACACTTGTCCTGGGTTCAGCACTAAAAATTTTTTTCTTCTTCTTAGCAGCCAAGTGAAAAAGGAGTTCATTTTTTTTTCTAAAGGATGCACAAAAGCTTTGATTATTTCTTCATTGCCTTACATTTTGGTGTTTGGGGGTTTTGTTGTTTTGTTTTGTTGGGGTTTTTCGGTTTGGTTTGTTTTTTCCCCAATTCTTCTGCAATATTATCTTAGGGTTGTATGAAACCTTCATGGAGATGTTGTTTCTGCTGCCCTGAGAGCGGAGTACCTGGAGGCGAACTCACCCACCAGCCGGCAGTGCGGATCATCGGGGCCCAGGTTCTGGGGAGACGCCGGCTCAGGCGAGTCGGCTGTGTCCCATCTGGCTTGACAAACTGCCACCACAATCCGCAAGTGGCCCGTGCCCACTGCGGCGAGAGGCTGGGATGCAAAGTAGAGAATTACAAGGGTGTCCCAGACACACCGGGGAACCCCAAATGTGGTTTTACACGGGGCACTCATAGCCTTCAAACGTACTACACACTTGGCATAAGCACTAGCACCCTCACCACCTTCACAGGCAAGAGCTTCTACCTAATGTCTGAACTAAATCTCCCCTCTGTCAGCTTAAAGCCACCCACCCTTGTCCTGTCACTGCACAGTCTTGTCAAAAGCCCCTCTCCAGATTTCTTGTAAGCCCTGTTTAGTTGTGGGCTTAGTAAGGTCTCCCTGGAGCCTTCTCTTCTCCAGGATGAACACCCCTAGCTCTCTCAGCCTGTCATCATCAAAGACATGCTCCAGCCCTTAGAGCGTCTTTGTGGCCCTTCATAACCCCATCATTGTAGGAGCATAAGAGAACAGAGGTTGGAAGGGACCCCAGGAGGTCTCAAGTTCAACCTGCCATGAACAGGGTCAGGGCAAGTGGTTCAAGGCTTGATTCAGTCTGATTTGGAAAACCCCAAAACCAGACAGTGTATAGCCTCACTGGATGACCAAAGGCAAGAAGAAAGTTATTGCAGGATCATTTATTTTGCTTAAATACATTGAGAGACCTCCTTTGACACAAAGTCTATGGGTTACATAAGACGGGCAGATACTGAAGTAACGGGGCTGAATACTGACATGTCTTTAAAGACATCATCACAAGTGAGGAAAAAGCCAACTGTAAAGTAGGAAAAAAAGACATGGCCTGTCATTTCTACACTGGGAGCCCTTTGCAGTGGAAAGCAGGCAGTGTATGGCTGCTGAAACACATCCAGTCACCAGCTTCCTCACAGCACCCCTGAGCTCCTGGTTCCTCAGGCTGTAGATGAGGGGGTTCACTGCTGGAGGCACCACTGAGTACAGCACTGCCACAGCCAGGTCCAAGGATGGGGAGGAAATGGAGAGGAGGTTCAGTTAGGCAAATGCTGCAGTGCTGACAAACAGGGAGAGCACGGCCAGGTGAGGGAGGCACATGGAAAAGGCTTTGTGGCGTCCCTGCTCAGAGGGGATCCTCAGCACGGCCCTGAAGATCTGCACATAGGACCCCACAATGAAAACAAAACACCCGAAGTATAAACCAAGGAATTCTAACTTCCCTAATACAGGAATGTGAGCAGGAGAGCTTGAGGATCTTGGGAATTCCACAGAATAAATGCTCCACAGCATTGCCTTGGAAGAAGAGTAGTGGAAATGTCTTGGCAGGGGGCACAGAGCATTGAGAAATCCACTGCCCCAGGGAGCTGCTGCCATATGGACACACGTTCAGCTGCCCAGGAGGGTCCCGTAGTGCAGGGGTCTTCTTTACACCTTCCCCGTGCCTTCAGGTAGATGTGGCCTTCCCCTGCTGCCTGTGGGGGTAAGCTAGGGGGTTAGCCTGGCCTCCTCTTTTTTTCCCTGTGATCTACGTCAGTGTTCTGTGACGTTGAGCCGGCCTCCGTCCCGTCGCCATCCCCCCCGGGCATTTAGGTTTGTGCCTCCTCTGTCCCCCGATCGATTCACTAATGACCTTTTCAATTATTCGTTCTTAGATTCACGTGTTCTTGAATTCATCCTTTTATTCCTTTGCCCGTTTCTTTCATTTTACTGAATCCTGGTGGGTTTTTATTTTTTATTTTTTATTCATTCATTTTTTTTAATCTCTCCGCCACTCCTCCTGGTGGGAAGGCTTCTGCGTAAAGAAATGCAGTAATCAGAACCAACAATGCACAACCCCGAGAACCTCCTACGCCCGTTCAGACCGCCTCCGCCAGGGAGAGGGTGTCCCAAGGAGGGAGAAATAAAAGAAAGTAATAAACCTCCCAAAACCAAATAGCCCCCAGAAAACACTAAACCCTGATGCAAAGAATCAGCAGCCCATGAGACTGTTCAGCTGGTATTCTTTTATTGCTGGGGCTGCACTGGGGATTCTCCTCTCACGTGCTCCCCAGTAATACCCTGTCAGTACATTGTTTATAGTTTCTTCCTTAATACATACACATAAACTTTCAGCGAATTATGTTACGTCCTCCCCATTCCAAGAACTGGGCACATAGGGATGAAATTCACGGTCTCTGCTGCCCTCTATTGACATTACTGGAACTTCAGTCTCTCTGGTGGTCGGTTTCTCCCTCAGGTGGTCTTTCTTTCCTCTTCAGCACTTTTCCTTTTAGGTTAAACATGCACAGTTTCTGTTCTGATTATATAAGCTCTTTGGACAAGCTTCAATATTTGTTACAGTTTCATACACTTTATATTAGAATATGGTTACATCCATCCTATTCTAGCCATGTAGTTACATTTCGAGGGCCTTGCTTACAAAAGATTATATACATGAACAGCCAAGCGAACTGAGCACTCTGACGTTCTCACGAGTTGACAGTTTCAACAGAAAACATTAACCTCTTGTTTCAACTCCTCCTTTTCTATAACTTGCAAATTCATTTGCGTCTTTGAACACAGGAAACATTTTCGCTTCATATGGGTGAGATCTATTTACATTGTTCAATATGCTAAAATTTCCAAATGCTTTATCTACTCACTGTCATTTTGAAGAGTTCCTACTCAGGGAAACCCCTGTCTACATTCTCAGGCAACTTCGCACAAATCCAACAGTTTGAAATGTTTAAAGTACGAATACCATTTCATACCAATGTTATATATCCATTTCTTTTCCAGGCAACTCTGCATGTGGTGCAAGAGATCAGTTACGAGCTGCACAATTTGAACTTTATTGGTCTCATTGCTATTGATGTTCATGGTCCTGGATTCCAATTCGACTATTCTCCAATCTTGACTGCAGTAAAGATTGTCAAAAGCGCCTGAGGAGGTTATGCCTCTTTTTCTTCTTGAAAAATTTTTAGCATATACTGTTTCCTCTTTTAAAGAATGTATTGGTTGGTCCAAACTCCTATTTCTAGTACTTAACACAATTTTGTGGCGTTTGTTCAACTGCTTTTCTAAGTCTATTATATATTCTTGTAGGTTGTTTTGGCCAGTTTGATTTCTTTTCCTTATTATTGCTATAAATGTGGCCTGTCATAGAATATCTCAAAAAAGTCAGGTTTTCTTTAGACCTCGGCTGGACCCTATTTCTCAATAAGGCACGAGGGAGTGCTTGATACCAATACAGACTAGATTCCTGACGAAATTTGGCTCTTTTTTTTTTTTTTTCTAATGGTTCTTCTTCTCTACCTCTTGCTTAAGGTCCATATGGAGTGTGTAATTGCCTATTAATTACCAAAATTTTATTAATTTTTACTATTTGTGCACAAAAATGTGAGCCTCTCTGAAGATATCATCTCAGGAATCGTGGTGTTATTTCAGTCAATATTTTCCTTGCCTTGTAGGGTCTGCGCGGAACGGCGTCTGGCCAGCCCAAAAGGTATCTGTTAATACCATTTGCTGTTTGGGGGGAAGATGGAGGGTATTTTGAGGTGTTTCGGGGTGTTTGTAGCTGTTTGGGGTGGGCCTTGGAAGTGTTTGAGTGTGTTTTCATGGGGGACTGGGAGTGTTTAGGGGCAGCTTTATTTTGGATTTTGACATTTGTGGTTATTCAGGGGCTGTTTTGAGGGTCCTTTGTGGTGCCTCAGGGGTAGTTCAGGGGTATTTCGAGAGTGTTTAGCGGCTTTGGGTGTTTTGGGGATGTTTGGGGAAGTCTTGAAGTGTTTCAGGGTGTTTGGGAGCAGTTGGAGATGGTGTGGGGGTGTTCTTGGGTGGGTTTGGGTGCTTAGGGGTGTTTTGGTTGGTGGGTTGGGGTGTTTTGGGCTGTTTCAGGGTGTTTTGAGGGTGGTTGTGGATATTTTGGGGTGTTTGGGGGAGTCTTGGGAGGTTTCAGGCATGTTTGAGGGTGTTTTGGGGGCTGCTCTGGTACCGTCGGATTTCCTGGAGCACCCACTGGCTGGGACGGCGTCCTGGGGGGACATGGGGACACATGGGGGACATGGCAGGGGACACACACAAGGGGCATGGGGACAGTGTCAGGGGCTGCCAGCAGTGGGGGTGGACATGGGAATGGGGGGAGCTGTGGGGTGCAGGGTGGGATCCTTGGGGTCAGGGTGGGCAGGGATCTATAGGGCACAGGGGGAGATGAGGGGGATCTGTAAGGTGTGGGGAGAACTATAGGGCTGGGGGGAGGGGGAGGGAGAGATTTGTGGGACGTGGGAGGGATCTACAGGGTGTTTGTGGGATCTATGGGGCCAGAGAGGATCTATGGGAGTGGTGCTGGTGGTGTCTGTAGGGCCTGGTGGGGAGGGAGGGTTTTGTAGGGCCTGGGGGGATATACAGGGTTGGGGAGGAGGGGCACAGGAAGGAATCCATGGAGAGAGGGGTGTCTCTATAAAAGGTCTGTGGTGGGGGTGTCCCTATCGGGGGTCCATAAGAGGATAAACAGAGGGGTCTGTAAGGGGGCCCATGGAGGCGTCCCCAGGGGGATCCATAGCTGTCCCCAGAATGGCACCACTTACGCTCAGCGCAGTCCAAGTATATCGCAGTCACATTCACCTTCAGTGAAGTCCTAGTAGCCCCCAATGAGATCCAAGTCACCTCCAGCATAATCCCAGCATGGTCCGAGTCACTCCCACTTCACCCCAGTGTGATCCGAGTTACTTTCAGAGTAACTTTCCCAGTTAACTTTCCCAGAGTAACTTTCCCAGTTGCTCCCAATGCCCCTGCACCCTCACAGTCACTAAAAGTGCCCCCAGAATGGTTCCAGTTCCTAAAAGTTGGGAACTGCATGTTCCCACTTACACCCAGCGAGGCCCCAGTCACTTCCAGAGACTCCAAGTTCCTGTGAGAACAGTATTATTGTGTGGGAAAATTGTTGCAGGGATAAATAACCAAAAACCTAACCCTAACCCTGACCCTAATCCTAAAACAAACCCTAACCCAAACCCTAACAATAACTCTAAACTTAACCCTCATCCTTAACCAATCCCTAACCCTAAACCTAATCCTAACCCAACCCTAACCCTAACCCTAACTCTAAACTTAACCCTCAACCTTAACCAATCCCTAACCATAACCCTAATCCTAACCCTAGCCCTACCCCTAGATCCTAAACCTAAACTTAACCCAAACGCTAACCCTGACCCTAACCCTAACCTAAACCCAGTCACAACCCTACACCTAAACCTAACACTAACTGTAAACACTAAACCTAACATAACCCTAATGGTAACACTAAACCTTAGACTAACATAACCCTAACCTTAATGACTAACCCTAACCCTTAACTATAACCCTAGCCCCTAAACCCTAACCCTACTCTAACCCTAACTTTAACTATACTAACACTAACCGTAAACCTAAGCCTAAGCCTAACCCCTAACCATAACCCTAAACGTCTAACCCTAACCCTAAACCCTAACCCTAAACCTCTAACCCTAAACAGTAAACCTAACCCTAACCATAACCCTCCATAACCCTAACCCTAAAACTAATCCTAACCCTAAGCCTAAACCCTAACCCTAATCCTAAAGCTAAACCCTAACCAGAAGCCTAACCCCAACCATAGCCCTTATCCTAAACCTAACCCTCACCCTAAACTTCTAACCGTGACCCCCAAACCTAATCCTAATCCTAACCCTCACCCTAAACCTCTAACCCTAACCCCTAACCCTAACCCAAATGACTAATCGTACCCAAACCCTAACCCTAAACCTAATCTAAACCTTACCTTAACCCTAACCCTAAACCTAAACCCTAACCCAAACCCTAACCCTAAAACCTAACCCTAACCTTAACCCTAATGACTAACGCTAACCCTAACCCTAAGCCTCACCCTAACCCCTAACCCTAAGCCGAACTATCCCTAATGACTAACCCTAACACTAACTCTAATCCTAACCCTAACTCTAATCCCTAGCCCTAACACTAACCCTAATCCTAATGAATAAACATAACCCCTAACCCCAACCCTATCCCCTAAACCCTAATCCAAACCATAACCCTAACTCCGAACACTAACCCTAAGCCCTAACATTAACCTTAATCCTAACCCTAACCCCTAATCCTAACCCTAATCCTAATGACTAATACTAAACCTACCCAAATGCTAACCCTAACCCTAAACCTCTCACCCTAACCCCTAACCATAAGCCTAACTATCATTAACACTAACCTTAACCCTAACCCTAACACTAAACCTCTAACACCAACCCTTAACCCTAACCTTAACCCTCATTAGCCCTGACCCTAACCCCAAGTTTAAACCCTAACCCTAACACTAAACCTAACCCCTAACACTAACCCTAAACTTAAACCTAAACCTAACCTTTACCCTAATGACTAACCCTAACCCTCATTAGCCCTAACCCTAAACTTAACCCTAACCCTAACCTAAACCTAACCAAACCCTAAACCTCTAACCCTAACCCCTAACCCAAACCCCTAACCCTAACTCTAAACCTAATCCTCACCACACCCCTAACCCTAACACTTAACCTAACCCCTAACCCTAACTGTAAACCCCAACCATAACCCTAAACCTAAAAACTAATCCTAACCTTAACCCTAATGACTAACCATAACCCTAACCTAAACCTAACCCAAGCCTAACCCTCACCCTAAACCTCTAACCCTAACCCATAACCTGAACCCCTAACCCTACTCCTCACAACTAGTCCTAACCCTAACTCTAACCCTAACCCTCATTAACCCTAACACTAAAAACCTAACCGTAACCTTAACCCTAATGACTAACCCTAACCCTCATAAGGCCTAACCCTAACCCTAACGCTAACTATCCCTAATGACTAACCCTAACGCTAACTCTAAACCTAGCCCTAAACCTAACCCCTAACCCTAAGCGTAACCCCAACCCCTAATCCTAAACCTAAATCTCCCTAATGACTAACCCTAACGCTAACTCTAATCCTAACCCTAACTCTAAACCCTACCCCTACCCCTAACACTAACCCTAATGACTAAACATAACCCCTAACCCTAACCCTAACCCCTAAACCCTAACCCAAACCATAACCCTAACTCCTAACACTAAGTCTAAGCCCTAACACTAACCTTAATCCGAACCCTAACCCTAATCCTAATGACCAATACTAAACCTAACCCGAATGCTAACCCTAACCCTAAAACTCTGATGCGAACCCCGAACCATAACCCTGTCATGAACACTAACCTTAACCCTAACCCTAAAACTAAACCCCTAAACCTAATCCTAACTCTAACTCTAAAATCTAACCCTAAACCTAAAACCTAACCCTAACCTTAACCCTAATGACTAAACCTAACCCTCATTAGCCCTAACCCTAAATTTAACCCTAACCCTAACACTAAACCTAAACCCTAACCCTAATGCTAACTATCCCTAATGACTAACCCTAACGCTAACTCTAAACCTAGCCCTAAAAATAAACCCCTAACACTAACACTAACCCTAATGACTAAACCTAACCTCTAACCCTAACCCTACCCTCTAAACCCTAACCCAAACCATAACCCTAACCCCTAAACCCTAACTCTAACACTAACCCTAAAACTAAACCTAACCCCTAACACTAAACTTAACTCTAACTCTAACCCCTAACCCTAATCCTAATGACTAATCCTAAACATAACCCGAACCCTAACTCTAACCCTAAACCTCTAACCCTAACACCTAAACCTCATTAACCCTAAGCCTAACCATAATCCTAACACTAAACCTCTAACCCCAACCCTTAACCCTGACCCTAAGCCTAAACCCTAACCCGAACCCTAACCCTAACACTAAAACTAACCCCTAAACCTAACCCTAACCCTAAACCCTAACCCTAAACCTAACCCAAACCCCGAAACCTGACCCTAAACCTAATGACTAGCCCTAACCCTAACCACTAACCCTAATCCTAACCCTCATTCTCACTAACTCTAACCCTAACCCAAACCATAACCCTAACACCAAACCTAATGCTAACCCCTAACCCTAAACCTAGTCCTAATGTCTAATCCTAACCCTAACCCTAATGACTAAACTTAACCCTAATCCTAAACCTAACCGCTAACCCTAACCCTAATGACTAACCCTAACTCTAATCCTTACCCTAATGACTAACTCTAACCCTAATCCTAAACCTAAACCTAAAACCTAACCCTAACCGTAAATCTAAGCCTAATCCTAACACAACACCCTAACCCTACCCTAACCCTAAAACTGAGCACTAACCCTAAGCCTAGCCCTAAACTTCTAACCCTGAACCCTAAACCTAACCCTAACCCTAATCCTAAACCTAAAACCTAACCCTAACCGTAAATCTAAGCCTAATCCTAACCCAACACCCTAACCCTACCCTAACCCTAAAACTAAGCACTAACACTAAGCCTAGCCCTAAACTTCTAACCCTGAACCCTAAACCTAACCCTAACCCTAACCGTAAGCCTAACCCCCAAGCCTAACCCTAACCTAGCCCTAAACCTAATCCTAATGACTAACCATAACAAAAACCCTAAACCTAACCCTAACCATTTCCCCTAACCCTAAACTAACCCTAACCATTTCCCCTAACCCTAAACTAACCCTAACCATTTCCCCTAACAATAGACTAACCCTAACCCAACCCCTCATTAGCCCAAACCCTAACACTAACCCTAACCCTAAGCCTAAACCCTAACCCGAACCCTAACCCCAAACCTGACACTTAACCTAACCCCTAACCCTAACAGTAAAGCCCAACCATAACCCTAAACCTAAAACCTAATCCGAACCTTAACCCTAATGACGAACGCTAACCTAAACCAAACCCAATCCTAACCCTCACCCTAAACCTCTAACCCTAACCCCTAACCCGAACCCCTAACCCTAACTCTAACCCTAATCCTCACCACACCCCTAATCCGAACACTTAACCTAACCCCTAACCCTAACTGTAAACCCCAACTAACCCTAACGCTAACCCTAATGACTAAACCCAAAATCTAACCCTAACCCTACACCCTAAGCGCTAACCCAAACCATAACCCTAACCCCTAATCCCTAACTCTAACACTAACCCTAAAACTAAACCCTAACACTAAACTTAACCCTAACCCTAACACCTAACCCTAACCCTAATGATAATGACGAATCCTAAACATAACCCGAACCCTAACCACTAACCCTAACCCAAACCATAACCCTAACACTAAAACTCTAATCCCTACCCTTAACCCTAACCCTAATGCTAACCCTAAACCTAAACACTAACCCTAACCCGAACCCTAACCCTAATGACTAACACTAACCCTAACCCTCATTAACCCTAACCCGAACCCTAACCCTAAAACCAAACCTAACCCCAAACCCTACTCGAACCCTAACCCGAAACCCTAACCCTAAACCTAAATCCTAACACTAATCTCAACCCTAATGACTAACCCTAACCCTAACCCAACACTAATCCTAACCCTAACCCAAAACCCTAACTGTAATCTTAATCCTAATGAGTAATCCTAACCCTAACCTAACCGTAAACCTAATCCCTAATCCTAACCCTAATGCTAACCCTAAACCTAACCCTAGACCCTAACCCAAAACCTAACCCTAAACTTAAGCCTAACCCTAACCATTTACCCTAATCCTAAACTAACAGTAACAATTTGCCCTAACCCTAAAATAACCCTGACCATAACCCTAACCCTAACCACTAAACCTAACCCTCACCCAAGCCCTAACGCTAACCCTAACCCTAATACTAAACCTAACCCAATCCCAACCCTAACCCTAAACCTCTAAACCTAACCTAACCCTAACGACTAAAACTAACCCCTAACTCTAAACCCTAACCCTGCCCCTCATTAGTCCGAACCCTAAACCTAAACCCTAACCCGAACCCTAACATTAAACCTAGCCCTGAACCCTAACCCAAACCCTAACCCTAACACTAAACCTAACCCCTAACCCTAAACCCTAACCCTACCCCTAAAACTAAAACCTAACCCTAACCACAACCCTAATGACAAACCCTAACCCTAAACCTAACCCGAACCCCTAAACCTAACCCTAAACTTAACCCTAACACCTAACCCTAATCCGAATGTCTAAACCTAACCCTAATCCTAACCCTGATGACTAACCCTAACTCTAACCCTAATCCTAACCACACCCCTAACCCTAACTCTCATTAACCCTAACACTAAAACCTAATCCTAACCTTAACCCTAATGACTAACCCTAACCCTAAACCTAACCCCTAACCCTAACGCTAACTATCCCTAATGAACAACCTTAACGCTAACCCTAACCCTAGCCCTAAACCTAACCCCTAACCCTAACCCTACACCCTAAAGCCTAACCCAAACCATAAACCTAACCCCTAATACCTAACTCTAACACTAAATCTAAAACTAACCCTAACCCCTAACCATAATCCTAATCCTAATGACTAATCCTAAACATAACCTAAACCCTAACCCAAACCCTAAACCTTTAACCCTAACCATAACCCTAACACTAAACCTCAAACCCCAAACATTAACCCTAACCCTAAGCCTCATTAACCCTAACCCTACGCCTAAACCCTAAACCTAACCCAAAACCCTAACCCCAAACCTAAATACTAACACTAATCTCAACCCTTATGACTAAAACTAACCCTAACCCTAACGCTAACACCTAAGCCTAACACTAAACCTAATGACTAACACTAACCCTAACTCTAACCGTAACCCCTAAACCTCACCCTAATCCTAATGACTAAACCTAACCCATAAGCCTAACCGTACCCCCTAACCCCTAACCCAAACCATAACGCTAACATCTAACTCCTAACCATAACACTAACCCTAACACTAAACCTAAACCCCAACACTAACACTAACCCTAACTCTAACCCTAACCCCTAACCCCTAACCCTCATTCACACTAACCCTAACCCAAAGCACAACCCTAACCCAAAGCATAACCCTAACCCCTAACAGTAACCCTAACCCTAAACCTAACCCCTAACCCTAACCCTAATGTCTAATCCTAACCCTAACCACTAACACTTAACCCTAACCATAATGACTAACCCTAACCCTAAGCCTAAGACTAACCCTAGCCCTAAATCTAAAGTTAATCCTAACCCTAACACTAACCCTAATCCTAACACTAACCCTAACCCTAATGACTAACACTAACCCTAAGCTGAACCCTAACCCCAGACTAACCCTAAAACTAAGACGTAACCCTAAGCCTAACCCTAAACTTCTAACCCTAACCCCTAACCCTAACCCTAAACCTCTAACCGTAACACCTAACTCTAAACCTAACACTAAACCTAACCCCTAACCCTAACCCTAATCCTAAACCCTAACCCCAAACCTAAAACCTAACCATAACCTTAACTCTAATGACTAACCCTAACCCCTAACCCTAAT
Source organism: Strigops habroptila (assembly GCF_004027225.2). Lineage (NCBI taxonomy): Eukaryota > Metazoa > Chordata > Aves > Psittaciformes > Psittacidae > Strigops > Strigops habroptila. Next base: position 2,875,119 of record NC_044298.2, on the reverse strand, counting down.
GACTAAACCTAACCCTAATCCCAATCCTAAACCTAAAACCTAACCGTAACCACAACCATAATGACTAACCCTAACCCTAAACCTAACTAACCCTAACCCTAACTCCAACCATAAACCCTAACCCTAACCCGACACCCTAACCCTAAACCTGTAAATGTACACCTAACCCTAACCTCTAACCATAAACCCTAACCGTAACTACCCCTAACCCTAACCATAACCCCTAACCCTAACACCTAACCCTAAACCTAACCCTAAATCTAACCACCAAACCTAACCTAAACCTGACCCTAACCCCTAACCCTAACCACTAACTCTGACCCTAACCCCTCACCCTAACACTAACAATAACCCTAAGCTTAAAGCCTAACCCTAACCCTAATGACTATCTCTAATACCTAACACTAACCCTAACCGCTAACCCTAAACCTAACCCTAACCATGACCCTAACCCTAATCCTAAACCCTAACTCTAACCCTAACCCTAAACCTAACCCTCACTAACGCTAACCCTAACCTCTAAACCAACCCTAACCTACCACTAACCACAACCCCAACCCCTAACCCGAATCCATAACCCCTTACCCTAACCCCAACCCTAACCCCTCACCCTAACCCTAACCCCAAACCAACCCTAACCCCTAACCAAACACTTGCCCTAACTCTAACCCAACCCTACCCCTAACGACTAACCCTAACCCCTAACCCAACCCTAACCCCTAACTTTAACCCTAAACCTAACACCTCACCCTAACCCTAACAATAACCCCAATGCTAAAGACTAACCTGATCCCTAACCCTCACTAACTCTAACCCTAAACCTAAGCCTAAACCGTAACCCTAACACTAAACCCTAACCATAAACCCTAACTTTAAACCTAACCCTAACCTCACTAACCCGAACCCTAACCCATACCCCTAACCCTAACACTAGCCTAACCTTAACCTAACCCTAACCACTTACCCTAACCCTAATGACTATCCCTAACCCCTGACACTAACCCTAACCCCTAAGCCTAACCCTAACACTAACCCATAAACCTAACCCTAACAGTCAATAAACCCTAGCCCTAACCCTAGCCTAACCCTAACCTAACCCTAATGACTATCCCTAACCCCTAACACTAACCCATAAGCCTAACCCTGACACTAAACCCTAGCCCTAACCCTAAACCTCACCCTAACTGTAAACCCCTAACCCTAACCCCACCCCAACCCTAACCCCTAAGCCTAAGACTAACCCCTAACCCTAACACTAGTCCTAACCCTAACCACTAAACCTAACCCTAAGCCTAACCCTAACGCTAACCCTAACCCCAATACCTAACCCTAAACCTAACCCTAAACCCAGTCCTAACCTTAGACTAACCCTATCCCTAAACTCTAATCCTAACTCCAAACCGTAACCCTGATCTCAACCTAACACTAAGCTGACAAGCTATCCCTAACCCTAACCTAACCCTAAGCCCAGACCTAACTCTAACCATATCCTAACCATAACCCTAAACTCTAATCCTAACCCTAACCATAACCCTAATGACTAAACCTAACCCCTAATCCTAGCCTAACACTAACCCTAACCCCTAAAACCTAACCCCTAAAACCTAACCCTAACCCTCTCACTAACCCTAACCTTAACCCTAACCCTCGCACAAATCCTAACCCCTAACCCTAACCCCAACCCCTAACCCGACCCTAACCCAACCCTAACGTTAACCCTAAACCCTAACCCCTAACCCTAACCCCACACCCTTACACTAAACCCTATCGGTAACCTAACCCCAACCCTATAACCCTAAACTAACTCTAACTTTAGGCCGAAACCTAACCCTAAACCCTAACCCTAACCTTAACCCTAATCACCCCAACCCTAACACCCTAATCCTAACCACAATCCTAATCCGAACCCTAACCTAACTCTAACCCTATCCCTACCCCGAACCCTAACCTAACCCTAACCCTAGCCTGATATGTCTGGCTGCCATATCTGGGCCTGTGCATCACCTGGATAACACAAACAAGGTTCGACCTGCTTGTCACTGCTCTCCTTGCCTGAGTCAGTGCTGTTGTTTTATAAGATGAGACTCATCTTCTGCACAGCCCTGCAGATTAAGAGGCACAGGCCCGAGGTGTTAATGCTGCATCTCTTGTGACTTTGCCATACCTGTCATGAGCTGCAGGGAGACTAAAATGAAAGAGACATCACCGACACCAAAATCTGACAGCAAAAGGCTGATGAACCCTCTCTTCTTTGGTAACCACCCTCAGTCTAAAGCTTTTTAAACCCCTTCTTGTGTCCTGAACCCCAAAAGAGGAACCCTGCTCCTTCCTGACAGCTCCCCCTCGCCTGTACTTGCACTCCTGAACTCCCTGCACCAGCTGCTCCTCAAGAGCTGTTCTTCTAACCCTCCCCCTGCATTTTGCAGTACCTCTTATCTCCTATCTTGCCTGAGATGCTGGGCTTTGCTACGAACCTACAGCATACACGAAGTTGTGAGACTGATAATTTACTAGCAGCCTACAACAAGATGCACAGGTTCTAGGGACAGCAAGGTACTCTGCAAATAATTGCGAAAAGCAATAAGCCATCCCTTGCTGGGAAAGACACAATCCATTTTCTCCATAGAACTTCCTTGACACACCCTGAAACTCCAAGTAGAAATCCACATGTAACCTTGTGTCTACTGGATAACGTCTCCTTAAGTCCTACAAGCAACAAATATTTCAGCTACTAAGCCAATACAGAATAAAAGCAGCAGGAAAAAACCTCAAAACTCTACCTTCAGTAAAAAACCCCACACAAAACACAGTACTAGAAAAAAACCCCAAACCCCCCCCAAAATAGAGCATACCATTAAACTGCCTTACTAAACCTCAACACATCCTACAAATATACTACCCTGAAAAAAAAACCCCACCCCATACAAAGATACTTACTAATACATACACTGGTAAAAGTTGACATGTCCTGAAAATCTCCCCTCAACCAACTCTGTTTCAATAACCATCAAAAACTAACTGCACAAAAAAAGAGGAAAAAGAAAATCACAAATCTTAGAAGCTATGAAAGACTGAATGAACCGCACAGAAATAACCCCAGTGAAGCCTAAGAACTGATTGAGCTCCCTAATGAAAGGCTGGGCCTCATATACCCCAGGCCCCACCCACAACCCCTCTCTCAATGCCCTAGGGCAGGGGTGGGGCAAACCACCAGCTGCCATATAAGCAGCCTGATGAGCCACAGTCTGTTTTCTTTTCTGTCTGATGTCTGTAGCAAACAAAGGGCCAAATAGGGAAAAGGATTCTCTGGTAAAGCTAAAACACCGGCACTTTCACCAGGATTACATCTTGCGCTTTAGAACATGGCTATGGAGATAATTAATCTTCTCCATTTTGCTTTGATAAAGATATAGAATCATAGAATCATAGAATCGTAAGGGTTGCAAAGGACCTTAAGATCATCTAGTTCCAACCCCCCTGCCATGGGCAGGGACACCTTGCCCTAAACCACGTGGTCCAAGGCTCTGTCCAACCTGGCCTTGAACACCGCCAGGGATGGAGCATCCACAACCTCCCTGGGCGACCCATTCCAGTGCTTCACCACCCTCACTGTAAAGAACTTCTTCCTTATATCTAATCTAAACTTCCCCTGTTTAAGTTTGAAGCCATTACCCCTTGTCCTACCACTACAGTCCCTAAAGAAGAGTCCCTCCCCAGCATCCTTATAGGTCCCCTTCAGATACTGGAAGGCTGCTATGAGGTCTCCACGCAGCCTTCTCTTCTCCAGAAGAACATAAGAAGAACATATAAGAACATAAGACTGTTTCTAGCCCATGTAGAAGTCCAGCACCCGCATTCTGTCCTTGGTAGCTCTGGTGGTGTTTCCAGTGGCAAAATGAGGGGGGACTGCCATGTTGATGGCACCGATCCTCAGCTCCACGGAGGTAGGTGATGCCTAGCGCCATCCTTCCATCCTGGCACACCAGGTGTGGGAGCAGACACTGCATGATTTGCCTTCTATGAGCTGTGCTACTTAATGCCTGAGAGCACTCAGCAGAGAGGCAGAATGAAAATGTAGTTTTTGGTGGCAAACCAAGGGGAAACTACCATGTTAAGAGCACCGTTCCAGAGCTCGGCATGCACAGGTGATACCCAGAACAGCTTTCTGTCCTGGCTCTTCAGCTGTGGGAACAGGGGCCGGACGTTCGTGCTCTACATGCTGGGTTTGGGCAGAGCTTCGAGGACTCACCATAGAGGTGGCATGCAATTGGATTTTTAGGTGGAAAAGCGAGGAGCGAGAGCAATGCCGGTGGCACCGGTGCGAAGCTCATTGTGTGCAGAAGACGCCCTGTTTTAAGTCCTGGCTCTTTGGCTGTGGGAGCAGGGCCCGGATGTTCGTGCTCAATGCGAGGGGCTCAGCACAGCCTTGAGCCTGCACCATAGAGGATGCACGCAATTGGACTTTTAAGTGGGAAAGTGAGGAGTGAGAGCAATGCCGGTGGCACCGTTGTGGAGCTCACTGTGTGCAGAAGAGGCCCAGCAGCAGCTTTCAGTCCTGGCTCTTCGGCTGTGGGAGCAGGACCCCGAACCTCGTGCTCAATGCGATGGGCTCAGCACAGCCTGGAGCGGGCACCGTAGATGTTGCATGCAATTGGACTTTTAGGTGGGAAAGCGAGGAGCGAGAGCAATGCCGGTGGCACCTTTGTGTAGTTCACTGTGTGCAGAAGAGGCCCAGCAGCAATTTTCAGTCCTGGCTCTTCGGCTGTGGGAGCAGGGCCCGGACGTTCGTGCTTAATGCGATGGGCTCAGCACAGCCTCGAGTGGGCACCAACAATGTTGCACGCAATTGGACTTTTAGGTGGGAAAGCGAGGAGCGAGAGCAATGCCGGTGGCACCGTTACGGAGCTCACCATGTACACAAGAGGCTCAGCACCAGCTTTCAGTCCTGGCTCTTCAGCTGTGGGGGAAGGGGCCGGACATTCATGCTCTACGTGCCGGGCTCCGGCACTGCCTTGAGTGCTCACCGTAGAGGTTGCACGCAATTGGACTTTCAGGTGGGAAAGCGAGGAGCGAGAGCAATGCCGGTGGCACTGTTGCAGAGCTCACCATCTGCAGAAGAGGACAAGCAGTAGTTTTCAGTCCTGGCTCTTCGGCTGTGGGATCAGGGGCCGGACATTCGTGCTCTACACACCGGGCCCTTGCACAGCCTAGAGCGGGCACGGTAGAGGATGCACGGAATTGGACTTTTACATGGGAAAGCGATGAGCAAGAGCTATGCCGGTGGCACTGTTGCGAAGCTCAACGTGTGCAGAAGAGGCCTACCAGCAGCTTTCAGTCCTGGCTCTTTGGCTGTGGCAGCAGGACCCGGACTCTCATGCTCTAAGCACCGGGCTCTGGCACAGCCTCGAGTGCTCGCCATAGAGATTGCTCGCAATTGGTCTTTTAGGTGGGAAAGTGAGGAGCAAGGGCAATGCCGGTGGCACCGTTGTGGAGCTCACCATGTGCAGAAGTGGCCCAGCAGCAGCTTTCTGTCTTGGCTCTTCGACTGTGGGAGCAGGGATAGGGCAAGGGGAATGTGTTTAACCTGTCAGAGGGAAAAGTGAGTTGGAATATTGGGAAGCAGGTCTCTTCCACCCTAACCCATTGCGGAATGTTACGTCCCACGGTCTGCGTCTAGGACCCAGCGGGGTGCGGGCGGAGTCGAAGCGAAGCGGGGTTGGGACCCAATTCAGGCCGTCTGCGCCACCTGCGGCTGGTGCGTGCGTGCATGGTCGGGTCTGAGTGAAACTCCCGCATTGATTCGGCTGCGTCCGACCCCGACCTGTAGAAACCTGCCTCAGTGCCCCCAAACCGACCCAAAATGCCCCAAACATGCCCAAACCCTCTCCCGGCTCCCGGTGCCGGCCCCGGGCAGAGCCCACCCCCCGCGCCTCACATGGGCCCTGCCGGCGGAGCCCTGGCCGGCCGCTGCGGCACCGACTTGGAACGAACCAAATGGACAGGGCGGGGAGGGTGGACGGGATGGTGGCCGCCAGGGCTTGAATCTCCCCTGTCCCGCCCTGCGCAGCCTCCTCCTCTGCTCCCGCTTGGAGCAACCCGGTTTAGCGGAAGGTGTCCCTGCCAGTGGAGCTGGATGAGCTTTAAGGTCATTTCAACTCAACCCAATCCCTGATTCCACGAAACTGGAACTTTATTCCTGGTTGACAGCATCAATGTGACAAAGCCCAAGGTAGCAGCGCTGGTGTGAAGGTCGACACTGGAATCATTCCCTTTCTGAGCGATGCTGATGGAATTGCAGATGTTCTTTGAGAAATAAAAGATCACTTTTTGGAGTCCAACCCCCTGATATCTGTTCTCTGAAGGCAGGAATGGGTGGAATTCTGGCTGGAATTCTCACCTGGCACTGCTCCCCCTCTCCACAAATGATGCTTTGCTCCTAAGTGATGGTTGTGATTTGGGGATGGAGGATGATGGACCATGGCACTGCTGCCATGGGGAGAGGAAGTCACTGATAGCCATGGTCTCAGGTGGATGATGTCCTTGTGATGATGATATTGAACTATAACTGCTCTCACTGGCACTTCAGCTGCCAGCAGATCAACCCAGCACCAAACACAGCCCTGGTTTCCAACAGGGATGGCAAACCCAGCTAAGAAGGAGGAAGGTTTCCATGTCAAACCTTATGGTTGAGCCTGCAAATCCAATGACCCTTTTCCTTTACATTTCTGTGCTCCCTAAAGGCTATAAAACAGCCCTACGCTTCCTTTTGTCCCTCTACCACCCTCATGCTGTGGAGTTCCCCCAGCCTCAGGCTTTCCTTATGCCCCAGAGGGCTCCATCTGCCTCTTACTCCCTCTGGGACCCCTGTTTTGGTCTTGGAATCCTCTAAAACCTTTCACCCAAGCCCAGAGCAGAGCCTGGGGCCCACAGGGACCCCTGGGCACGGCTCCAGGCCTGGAAGCTTTTGGCATCAGTCACATCTCCTGCCACCCCCAACTATTGAGGCTCTTCGTGTCTCCTGAACCCTTCACCTCAAACTGCTCTGGGGGCACAGCCCCAGCACATGGAGGGGTTCTGGTCAACAAGAAGACAAGATCTTCACCCCTGTGTGTGTCTGCAGGGCTGGAGACCACTTCCAGGCTCTGGCTGAGCCCAGATCTGAGCTTCCCTCCAGGTCTGAGCCTGTGATTTGTCTTTTCTTGCCCTCACGTTGGCCCTGGGTGGAGGTTCTTTGTGATTCACCTCGTGATGCTCCTTCCTTCTGCACACAGAAGCCCTTTCTTGGCTCCAGGAGCTTTCCTGTCATCCCATTTCCTTCTTTAGCAGCTTCCTCCTCTTTGTAGCATCCTTTGATTCTCCTCCCATTCGCAGTGTGTTTTCACCTCATAAAGCCAGTTCCTCCAGGCAAGGAGCTCCCTTTGTGGGTATCTTGCGGTTAATAGGATCATAGAATGGTTTGGGTTGGAAAGGACCTTAAGATCATCCAGTTCCAACCCTCTGCCGTGAAATGCCATTGAAATGGCACCACAAGGATGGTGCCAACGAAGCCCAATGCCCGTTTGTGGGGTCACTTGCATTGTAGTCAACCCATAGCCATTACCCTGAAGAAAACACCATGGAAAGAGCCATTTCCATCCCAGTTTCCCCCCGGTGCTGTGGGATTGGGGCCAGGAGCTTTGGAAGAGCTGAACCCCAGGTGATGATGTGCTGGGATCAGCATCCCCAAGAGCTCCTCGATGGCAATGAAGGGTTATTCCTTCATCGAAAAGAAGGAAAACCACCTAAAACCCTCCCTCTGGCCTCTGTTGTTGGCATATTGGTGTTAACACCCATTATAGGGATGCTTCTGCTGCTTCGCAGGCTCCAATCTCAGGTCCCCCCTCTTCCCACCTCCCCATGGGAAGAAGCTCTGGGATAAGCGGGAGCTGGGAGAACTCCTTTGCCAGGTGGAATCCTGCCATGTTTCCAGAGGTTTTGCCCTGAGGTTTAGGCGGGAGCCGTGTGGGAATTCTGCTCTGGGAGCTGGGAATTTCGTGTTGGTGGATAGAAATCCCGGGCGGTGCCATATCGAACACTGCGCCTTTGTCACCACAACGATGTTTTCCAAGCCAGGATTCCTCCTTTGACACCCTTTGTATGGCCTGGATGAGGGACACGGTTGCTGTTGGGTGCTCAAAGCAGCTCGTCCTGAAGGTCCTGATCCCATTCCATACTTCCATTTGGAAGCTGCATCCTTCAGGAATATCTCCACAGTGAAGGTAACTGATGGCTGATACAGCAGCAGGGTTTTGGGAGCAGGTTTTGATGGGACACCAATGGGGTTGTCTGTGTTGTATCTCCAACAATGTGTGTTGGGGTATTAAGGGTAAAGCTGGAGCTGGGATCCAGGCAGGATCCATCCCTAAGGACACCCCTGGTGAAGAGGGTGCTTGGACACCAGGAGCTGCAGCCTCAAAATCTAGTTGGAAAAGGCTCATTCCTTGATACCAACAGCATTCCAGCTAAAATCGCTGCTCCACACTGCCATGGGGCTGAACCCATCTGCTCCCATTGCCATGGGGCTGGAATCCCTCTGCTCCCACTGTAGGTTGATGGTTCCTTATGGTTTCAGGGAACTTTGGGGGCTTTTTGGGAGATTTAAGTTGGATTTAAAGAAGTTCTTCCCTGTGAGGGTGGTGGGACACTGGGGTGGGGTGAATGGAGGTTTGGATGCCCTATCCCTGGCAGTGTTCAAGGCCAGGTTGGACAGGGCTTGGAGCAACTTGCTCTAGTGGAAGGTGTCCCTGCCCATGGAACTGGATGAGCTTTAAGGTACCTTCAACCCAAACCATTCCATGATTCCATGCCTATTTCTTTCCCTGCCAGGCCCTGGGTGCTCCAAGTAGGTGTGACCTCTGGCACCCTGAAGCTGCTCAAAGGTCCCTGGTGCCACCCATTTATGTCAAACAAACACATTCCCTATGGGGTAAACCTGCAGCCTAAGGAATAGTGAGTGGAGAAACGGAGCCAAGGGACGGGGTGGGTTCAGCCCTATGGCAATGGAGAACAGAGGGGTTCAGCCCCATGACAATGGGAGCAGAGGGGTTCAGCCCCATGGCAATGGGGAACGGAGGGGTTCAGCCCCATGGCACTGGGAGTAGAAGCATTCAGCCCCATGGCACTGGGAGCAGAGGTGTTCAGCCCCATAGCAATGGGAGCAGAGGCGTTCAGCCCCATGGCAGTGGGAGCAGAGGGGTTCAGCCCCATAGCAATGCGAGCAGAGGTGTTCAGCCCCGTGGCAGTGGGAGCAGAGGGGTTCAGCCCCATGGCAATGGGAGCAGAGGGGTTCCAGGCCCATGGCAATGGGAGCAGAGGGGATCAGCCCCATGGCAATGGGAGCAGAGGGGTTCAGCCCCATGGCACACGGTGTCTGAGTCACCCTGGCTAGCCCTGCCCTTATCACAGCTCCGCACCCTGACCCACTCCATGTATCCCGTGGGTTGTTCCGGGTTGGAACAACTTCCTATAGGGAGAAGGAATTCCCACCTTGGGGAAACTGAGGCACGGTTCAACGTGCTTTGGGGTTACCTGTTGCTCCAGCTGTGATGGATTATCCATGATCCCACCCGGTAGGATCCCTGGGAGTGGGGAAGGGGCAGTTCAGACCCCATGAGGGGCTGTTGTTGGACCCTAAATCCCAATGGAGAAGGGAATAGGAGAGAAAGGGGGGAGGGGGGAAGTGGGGAGCGAGGCCTGGTCTGGGCAATCCCATGGGAATGTGTGTCCATCGGAGCAGGGCAAAGGGTTAACAGGGAAAAGGATCTGATTTGCCAGGTGGTTCCTGGTTGATCCTGTGTGTGAGAGGAGGAGGAAGAGGAGGAGGAGAGAGCCGGGTGCAGGGCTCCCATGGGAGCACCTACCCACAGGTAGGTCCCTGAGCCCCCATCGCCACCCATGGGTGCTGCAGTACCTCTTTGTGTCCCCCCCCAGCCCTTCACTGTGGCTGCTCCCATGGGACGGGACACCAAGATCCCCCCTTTCCCATGGTGACAACAATGGGATGAACCCATCTCACACTGGTCACTCTTCCCCTTGGGGCTCAGTTTCCCCGTCCAGCATTGGAGCGTCCCGGAAAGCCCATGGTTAATCCCTGCTGGAGTCAGGGAATCTGGCTTTGCCTGGGAAGGAACCGGGAACAACACCCGGAGCAGGGATGGATTCACCCTCCCTTGTGGCCTCGACTCCAAGTGGCTTTTAGGAGGAAGACCCCCCTTGCTGCTTGCTTCCTCCCTTGGGATCCATGACTCCAACCTGGCCGGGTCCAAAGTGCTGCCGGAGACCCGGAATTGCGGTCTGGGTGCTCTGTGGCACCCATTGCCCTCTGCTCCCATTGCCATCGGACTGAACCCCTATGATCCCATTGCCGGGGGGGCGTGGGTTGCTCAAGGGGTGTCAGAATGCCCAGGGGATGTCGGGATGCTCACGGAGGTGGAAATCGGGGGGGGGCTTGTGTCAGGGATGGATGAGCCGCAGGCCGGTGCGGACCCCCTGGGTCGAGCCGCTCTTATCCCTGCCGAATTCCTGGGAGCTTAATGAGTAACCAGCTGCGAGGAGCCCAGAGGGTGTTTTGTGTGTTCCTGCCCCCCCCCGGCCGTATTTGTATAGGGTCGGGGGGCCCCATGCAGTGCAAGGGGGCACTCGCACACGGCCGGGGGGGGGGGGTTGGGCAGCTCCTCCTTATGGCCATCGTAAGCTTTAGCGGCTGTTGGAAGCTTCATGAGCTTTAAGGTCCATTCCAACCCAAACCATCCCAGGATTCGGTGATCCCATGATTCCCAGACTGGGCAGGGTCAGATTTCCTGTGGGGGATGCTGCTGCTCTACAATCCCATCCCTTGTCCTGCTGGGACCAGGATATTCCAGCCCCGGGGGTGCCTCGGGCACCAGCATGGAGCTGGTGTTGGGATTTGGGGATTGGATCGGAGCAATGGATCAATCTATGGGGGGGCGTCCTATGAGCTGAGACCCCACCAACTCGTTTCATGGCTGGTCCCCCCCTCCTCCCCCCACTAATGCTTCCTTCCTGCATCCCACAGCGCCGGGATGGATGATCCCGATGTCTTCCTGGGTCCCTGTGAAGGAGCCCTGCGCGGGGCACCGGGGCAGAAGCGCCGCTGCATGTCCGCACTGGAGCCGGTCACCGGCCCCGGCCCCGGCTCAGAGGAGGAGGAGGAGGAGGAGGGGGAGGATGATGAAGATTCTGTCCAAGCGGTGCCCTTGCGGCGATCCTTTGCCCTCCGCATCCGCTCCCGGGATCCCTTCCGCCGGCACAGCTGGGAGCCAGGCAAGGAGCTGCGTGGGGTGCCCAGCTACGACCACCTCAGGTAGTGGTGACCCCATCCATCCCTCCCTCCCCCCGCACTGCACCATCCTCCCGATGCATCCCGGGATGCTCAAGGGGTGTTGGGATGTTCAAGGGGTATCGGGATGCTCAGGGGGTAGGGGGGTGTTGGGATGTTCAAGGGGTGTCAGGATGCTCAGGGGGGTGTCGGGATGCTCAAGAGGTGTTTGGATGCTCAGGAGGTGTTGGGGTTCTCAGGGGGGTGTTGGAATGCTTGGGAGGATATCAGGATGCTCAAGGGGGTGTTGGGGGCCCTAGGGATGACCCATTTTGGGGACACCCCAAAAGCTGGATGCTAGAGCAGGCCTCACCCCATGGGGATGGGGGGCCTGGTTTTGTGTCCCCCTCCATGCCCAGCTCAGGGTCCCTCCATCCCCACCACAGCGTGAGCCTCAAAGGGCTGAGCCCTGATGACATCGACTCCAGTGTGGAGCAGTTGGATGGGCTGGGACAGCACCGGAGGGACCCCCGGAGAAACCCCCTTGTCCACAGCAACGATGACCTGGAGTCCCTCCTCTCCCAGGATGAGGAGGAAGAGCGGTGGGCACAGGTAGGAGCCCCCCTCCACTCCTCTTCATGCCACCCCAGGGTGTCCCATCACCCTCCTATAGCTGGGGGAATGGATGCAGGTTAAGCGTGGATGCATGGATGAGCTTGGGTAAGAGCAGAGCCTCATCCTGGGTGGCTTTGGCATCATCCTGAGAGTGGGATGCTCCTGCCCAAGCTCTATTTTGGGGATCAGGGAGGGGGATAGTAGATGGTGTCCCCAGTGCCAACCCCATCCCCACGGATGCTGGCAGGAGGATGCACAGGGGTTGCCAATATCCCGGACCCAGCAGAGCTTTCACAGCTACAACTTCTCCAAGTCTGCATCTCTCGGCACCATCAACAGATCCCCCAATGCAGATGGTGAGTGGCAGTGCCCAATATCCCCCCGGCAATGGGGGAACCTCATGATACACCACCCCCCCATCCCTGCTTAAACTGGATTCTTGGTCCCTCTTCTCATCCCTCTTTCTTTTCCTGTTGCAGGGATTTCCCTCTTCGCCTCCCAGCAGAGCCTGGTCAATGGGTGAGTCAGGGACGAGGTGTGCTGGGAGGTCAATAAAGCACCTCAAGGACCAGAAGGGAGACTTGGGGATGTAAATAGGGATTTCGGGGGGATTATGGCGACAGAGAGGGAGCAGGATGGATGTGACAGGGCCAGGCTGAGGCCTGACACACTTCGCTCATTGTACATCAGGCTGGAGGGGACGGTGTCCCCCTCCCCATCCCCAGGATGTCACACCACCCCGCCGCTGGCATCACACTGTGCCAGCGGCGCCTGTCACAGCCCATTCCCATCCTCATTAGGGCGGTTGCTCCCGGGTGGCGCTGGCTGGGAGCCCCGCGGGGGACAAGAGGGGACAGGGACAAGCCATAGAGGACGGTGCTGCATGTCCCAGTCCCTCTGTGTCCCCAGCGTTGGGAGCAGGGTTTATCCACCCGGGAAAGTGGGGTCCATGCCCGGAGCACCCCACAACCCGCTCCCCAGCTTACAGGGAGCTGACACAGTTGGAGGTGACCGAGGAGGGGGCCCGTGGTGGGGGGCTCGTCCCGCACCCCGCGAACAGAAGGGGCTCTGTGCTGGGTGCGGCGCCCGGGCTCGCTCCTCCCTGTTTCCAGGGACAGAGGGGGATTGTCCAGGCTGGATCCTCCGTCTCCTGCAGCTCCGGCGCCGGGAGCTGCGGGCAGCTGGAGCAGGAAGCTGGGAGCCAGAGCCGGGAAGAGACCCCCCTGGACAGGACCCTCAGCTTCATCAAGAGGATGACGGGGAAGACAAAGGTAGGGAAGGGAAGCAGAAGGGGTGGCGGGGAGCGATTCCCTCCCTGGAACACGAGGATGGGGTTGGGACTGGGGTCATTGGATGCTCTGTATGTTGGGGAAGCTGTGCCTCAGTTTCCCCTTCCCATCCACCGCTGGGCTTCATCCTTTGGGATCTAAAGAGTTGGGGACACACCCCCGCCCTCCAGTGCACCCCCCCCGGTTGATGTGGGTTTGGTGGCGCTGCCATCACCCCCTTATCCCCACGTTCACACCATCCTGATGCATCCGGAGCCACCGAGCAGAGCGTGGAATGCCGAGTGCCGCCGGCATTCCCGATGGGCATCAGTGGGCGAGGTGGGAGACACTTGGGGTCCCCCTTTCCCGCCGTGGGGTGGGGGAACGGTCCCAGCGGGACTCGCCAGGCTCAGCCCGAGGAAATGAGGTTTTTCCTGGCGTCGGGAATGCTTGTTTGTGTGCTGAGCTCACCGCCCTCCCGGGGCCCCTCCGCTCCAGCCTGCGGCTTCCTGGAGCCATTCCTCCATTTGGGATACTTTGCTCCGGCTCCTTCCCAGCCCGAAGGGTAGAGACGGGAAGCGAAAGGAGTGGCGGGGAGAAATTCCCTGCCTGGAACGTGAGGGTGGGATTGGGATTGGGGTCATCTAATGCTCTGCCGTTTGGGAAAGCTGTGCCTCAGTCAGTGCCAAGCCCCGCCCCCCCCCAACCATCCCTGTGCCTCAGTTTCTCCGTTTCGTCGGGAGGCGATGCCTGCCAGTGGGGTGCTTTGGTTGACTTGGGGTGGCGATGTGGAGTATGGGGGTCCTCCCCAAAGCAGCCCTTTGGGGTTCAATTTGCTGCCATGCAAAGCCATTAATCCCCAGCGCTGGCCCCTGAGCTCATCCTGCCCCTTTCCCGGCTGGATCAGCCGCCAGCTGTTAACATCATCATGGGGCCACGCTCCCCCTCCCTGCACCGTGGCTCCAGCATGGTCCCATCCTACTGGGTGCTGAGCGCAAATGGGGTTAAATCCATTGGTATCCCTATTTTTAGTTAGCAGGAAGTTGCTCAAACTAGGCTCTGGCCAAGTCTTGGTTTGGCAAAGTTTGTCCTATAACAAGTGAAGGGTCCCCAAAGCTTGGGAGCACTGGTCCCCCATGGAAGGGATGGATTGGGAAAGTGGGGGGAGGTGTCAATCCCGGTCAGCGCAGTGGGACACAGAGCCGTGCACGTGGCGATTGCATCAGGCAGAGCAATGGGAGGGAGATGGGGTGCAGGGTAGAGCCCCCCCCAGCATGGTCCCCCACGGACACAGGGATGGTGGCAGGAGGCCCTGAGGGTGACGGCACCATCGCCATGGTGTGGGATGGGTCATGAGGGGTCCTCATAGGTTTGGGGGGGTCCCATGTAGAGGCTGTGGCAGGGATGGGTCCTGGGTGCTGCAAGAGGGAGGCTTGATGGTGGGTCTTGGTGATGGGGACCCCAAGAGAGGTGGGGACCCCGAGAGATCTGCAGGCAGCAGAGAGCGTCCAGAGCCACTTTAGGGGCACAAGCTGGAGCCATAGCGGGGGTTGGAAGCGGCCATAAGGAGCAGGAGGCCGCAGAGGGGAGGGACAAGCTATTTCAGGAAGGAACCACAATCCCAACAGCCACGGCCGAGCTCGCTGCCACCGTGGGGCCTCGGCACCATTCCCTCCCCAGGGACCCCCAACCATGTCCGGCCATCCCAAGGTGAGTGGTGGGAATGGCTCTGGGTCATGGGGTGCTGCTCTGGGTCTCACCTGAGCACCCATCACCAGCTCCTGCCCTTGCTGCAATGCGTGATGATGGGGGGCTGAGACATGGGGGTGAGGGTGACTCTGGCCTCATGGGGGGGACCCCGTGGCTTCCCCTCTGCATCCGGAGCACCCTCATCTCCTCCCTTCCGGACTCTTGATGGCTGAGCCGTCGCTTCCCTCTTTGCCCTCGGCTCCCACGTGATGCTCGTGGGGCTTTCCGGTGGCTCTGCCATGTGGGAAGAGGCACTGGATACCCCCAGTACCACCGGAGCCTCCCCGCCAGCCACATCCTGCCCTGCGGTGCCCAATCTGGGTCCATTTCCATCAGGTTTGGGGCTGTTTCAGGGTCCCCACCCCTTCAGGGAAGGGGGAAGCAGAAATGATCCCGGCCGGAGCAGTTTGTGCTCCGGCAGGAAATGAGGCCTCAGGATCAGGCTCTGGGTCAAAGGAGGAGCGTGACCGCGTCCCCCACCATGATCGCGTGGCCTCACCAGGCTTTGCTTCTGCTTTTGAGGCTGTGCTTTAGTTCAAACCCGGCCTTGGCCAGGCCTTGGATCATTGGATGTGTTTTCCCAACGGCTTCATTCCCGCTTCCCTTCCCGGGGAGCTGCACATGCGGGTGCATCCCACCCACTTTCCACAGGGTTTTGACACATACGTGGCCCTTTCCTTTGCTGCTGGCTATGATTCCAGCAGGGAAACTGAGGCAGCCCCCAGGGAGCGCTGGCACCTCACAGCAGCATCGTTGTGATTACTCATTAAACCGGCATCTCTCCCGGTTCCAAACCGGCTTTATCCCATCCCCTTGGGGAATGTTGGGTGCTGCTGGGCTTGGAATTGCAGAGGAAAAGAGATTCTTATTTCCTTAAGGAGCTGCAGAGGGGTGGCTTCGTCCTGGGGGTTAATAGGTGACATCTGGGGGTCCCCTTGGCCACAGCCTGGTGCTGGCAGGACCTGGAGCCATTCCGGTGCTCCAGTTCTCTTGGCAACCTCGTAGCATTATCTGTGGATACATCCGATAAATCCTGGCTTCTCCCGGCTGGTGAGTTAATGTTAAACCAGGCTGAGGTCAGTCCAGCTCCTGGTCCCATATAATCACCTTCAGCCCAACTTCCCTTTGGGAATCTTGAGGTGGAATTGGTGTTTTCCATCCCCTTTCCCAGAGCAGCTCCCTTGGGGCATTGAATTGAGATAAAAGCCTGGGAAAAGGCCCCATTGGACCCATGACACGGTGATGGAATCTGTGGGTCACCCCAAAGCTGCCCTTTGGGAGTATTTGGGGCTCCAGGAGAGGTGTGGGGAGTCCCACAGCAGCCGAGCAAGGCAGGATTAGAATCCCATGGGATTGTTTTGCTGTTTTATTCCAGCGCTGGTGGCACCCAAGGGTGGGTCGGATTCCCCCAAACGTTGATGGTGACCAGGGTGCCAGGGCGATGGGAGGCAGGGAAACTGAGACACAAGAGCTGAGAATCGTGACACGGCTCTGGAGGGATGGAGCCAGCGGGATAGTGGGGCCCCTGTTCCCAAGAAACCATCCGGAGTGTCTGGTCCCACACTGCCAGTTCCTTCCTGATCCCTGCCCAGGGCTCGATCCCTGCTTGGGGCCCGATCCCGGCCCGGTCCCTGCCCGGTCCCATCTCGAACAAAGGCCTGCGGGCAACACGAGGCTGGGGCCGGCAGCACGACCCGCCCCCGGGGGGGAGGCGGAGCCCGGCGGCGGGCAGGAACGGGACAGGAACGGGGCAGGAACGGGGCAGGAACAGGACACAAACGGGCAGGAGGGGGGCAGGAGCGGGGCAGCTCCGCGGATTATGTCCCGCATCGAGTCGCTGGCCCGGGCAAGGAGCGATCGTGCCAAGGTGGGTCCCGTTGCGTGGCCGTGGGGGGGGCATTTCCCTCCCCTGCTTCTACTCGCGGGGTGCGGGGTCACCCCCATCCAGCACAGGGGGGGTCAAAAACAACCACCCCGCCCCAGGGTGAGGGGAACCTCACTGCGGTGCGGTCGCTGCCCCCCAATTGGGGGGGGAGGGTTGTCCTTCCCCATCCAGCTTGAGTCGTTGGGGGGCGGCAGGTTTGGGGTGAGGGGGGGTCGTGGGGATGGGGTGATGCTCCGAGTGGGGTTTCTGCACCCCCATCCTTAGCATAGGGGTTGGGGACCACAGGGAGGTCGCTGCCGCTCCCCATTGTGCAGGGGGGAGGTCTCCAGGGAAGACAATGCCCCCCCCCGCCCGCACCCCACCAAGCATCCCACCAGCGACAACTCGTGGGGCGAAGCAACGGCCCAAACTTCCTCCACCGCCTTCCCCCCGTTTCCGCCAAAGCCTTTTGGTGGCGTGGTGAGGAAGTTGCCACCATCTGCTGCTGCTGCCCAAGGACGTGGGGACCCCCCCCCGGCACCCAGCTTCTCTCATCTACAGCCCGGTAGAGACCAAGCCTTGGGGGAGATGGGGAAACTGAGGCACGCAGAGCCGGGAGTGTGGGGGGGGAGGCTCGGGCGCCGTCGTTGTGGCTGGAGCATGTGGCAATCGCGACGTTGGGCAATGGAGGGGGGGGGTTGAGGAGGGGACCCGGCTGCTGCCAAGCGCTGCCTGCACTTGGGCTTTGTGCTGCTGCGAGCGTGCAAGGCGGGTGTGCAAGGCGGGTGTGCAAGGCAGGTGAGCGTGCAAGGCGAGCGTGCAACTCACTATACCCCAACACCGGGGGGTGCTTGGGGTGTGGGGGACACCCCGATATGGCTCCTATGGTGTGGTCCAGCCTTGCATGCAGCGAGTTTGTCGGGTCTGGGGTGGATGGAGGTTTGGGGTGCTCAGCAATGGGGTTTGGGGTGCGGCAATGGCACCAGGGCGGGGGGGGGGGGGGAAGTGGTTGTTGATTCCTGCGCCGGCCGAGCCGGGGGAAACGGTGGTTTTTGTTTAAAGAAAGTTTCCTCAAAGCCCGTTTCGCCGCACCCAGCGTCGGGCCTTGGGCTGGGGGAGTCCGGGGGGGTCCCCCCAATTCCCCAGAGCGGCTGCCAGCGTCCCCGCTTTAGAAATAGGGGGGACCGGGATGTGTGGGGACCCCCTGGTGCAGCTTTACGACATGAGGGGACCCCGTCTCCTGTGCCAGGACCAGTTTTTGGGGGGAGTCCGGGTAGCGCAGAGCCCCCCACCTTCTTGCTGCTGCCTCCCCAAAAGAGCAGAGGGGGGGTCCCCACGCTGCACCCCCCCCTCACCCCGCAGTGGCTTCAAACCTCAGAGAGGGGGAATTTGGGGCTAGAACGGGGGGGTTGTGCACTTTGAGGGGGGCACCCCTCTTTTTTCTGGGGGGTGGGCGCATCCCCGCGTGGTTTCGGCCCCGGCGCAGCGGCATCTTTTGTTACCGGCGGTGCGGACGGCGTTGGCTTTGTTCAACGCCGGGGTGGCAAACGCGGGGGGGGTCAGGACCGTCCCCAGTAAGGGGGGTCTGTCCCCAACCGAGGGGAGGCAGCGCCGTGACGCCGATTTGTGGGGACAAACCCATCGCTCAGGTCAGAACTTGGGGGTTTTTGGGGCTCCGGAGGCTGGCGCGCGGGTTTTCCCACAGGGAATGGGGCTATTTCGGGCAAAGTCGTGGCGGCGGCAGCAGAAACGCTCCCGTTGTAGGCGGCGGAAAAAGAAACCCCCAAAAACACCCCCAAAACACCCCCGATTTCTATTTAAAGTGGAGAAACTTCCAGCCCGGGGGGGGATGCGTGTGAGGGGACTCCCCCCAAAACCGCTGTCACCACAAAGCTGCGGTGAGGGGATTCGGCTCCGGTTTGGTGCTGGTGGGTAGGGGTTTGGGGGTGATGCTGGGGGGAGGGGTATTCAGGGTTGTTGGCGGACCCCCAGGCACCCCCGTGTGTTTTGGGGGGTCCCTCCGGTGTGTGTATATATATGTATATATATATGTATGTATACAGCCATGCGGTGACTTGTGTCCGATGTCCCCCCCAAGCCACGGGGTGCAGCCGGACACCCCCAAACCCGCTGCTGGACCCAGAGCTGGGCTTGGGGGGGGTCACTACACCTCTGTCAGCCCTTGTCGTGCCGGGCCACCGAGACCCTCGGTGCCTTCCCCCCGCCCCCGCCCGGCCTTTTGTCCCCGACCCGGCTGGGTTTGGGACTGGTGCCGCAGGGTCCCGGTGTGGGATTCGCCCCATTCCTGTCCTGGGGGGCAGCCGCAGCCCCTCGGGGCCCCCCAAGCCCCCCTTGGGGCGAGGGGGAGCCTGTTGTTGGGGGGCAAATGGCAGCGGGGGGGGAGTGGGGGGTGCGGCTGCAGGAAGCGGCTCCTGCCTTTGTCTGGCGGCGGGTTCGGTTTCCTGCGGCCGGGACGGGTCTGGAGCGATGCGGGGTGGGGGGACGGGACATCAAAACAACGGGAAGGAGAATGGAATAGGGAAAGGGAAGGAATAAAAGGAAAAGGGGGTGGAAAGCAGGGGAAAAGGGAAAGAGAAGAAAAGGAAGAAAAAGCGGGGGGGGGAGGGAAAGAAAAGAGGAGGAAAAGCAAGGGAAATAAAGGGGGAAAGTGGTGGGAATGAAAGCAAAACAAAAGGGGAGAAAGGAAAATAGAAGAAAAAATGGAAGTGGTAAAAATGGGAAAAGAAAAAAAAGGAAAGAAAAAAGGTAAAAAAACGATTAAAAGGGGAAAGGAAAAAAGGAAAAATAAAAGGGGGGAAAGGGGAAAAAAAAGAGAAAAAAAGAAAAAGAAAGAGGCAAAAAAGAAAGAAAAAGAAAGAGGAGAAAAGAGAAAGGGGAAAAGGGGGGGAAAAAACAGGAAAAAGGCCAAAAAGAAAGCAAAAAAATAAAAGGGGAAAAAAAGTCAAACTAATCCCAAGCGACCAACCAAGCCCAAAGCAGAATAAAAGAAAAGGGAAGGAAAAAAGCCAAACGTGGCACAAAGGGGCCGGGGGGGTTGCACCCGGCGTGGGCAGACGCTGGGGCAGATGCTGGGATGTGCTGCTGCTCCTGCGGCCCGTTCCCGGTGGATGGGGATGTGGAGGGACCCGTGTGCAGCGAGCGGGTGAGCGCCGGGGTCTCCCTCCCCTTCCTCCCTCCCTGCGGGGGGGGCTCGGCCTCTCGCCACCCTCGGGGGCGGCAGGAGCAGCACGGGGAAGCGGGACCCCCCGTTTGGGCACTGGGGATGGTGCCGGTTTTGGGGGTGCCGGGTCTGTTGAGGGGTGCCCGGTGCCAGGCACGGCCAGGAGCTGGGGGGGGGGGGACACACAAAGGCCGCTCTGTGCCCATTGGATGCGGCAGGAGCAGCCGCTCGGGATGCTCGGGATAACTCCAGCTCGCTCTCATTTTGCAGGAGGGGAAACCCATGGTGAACCCCCAAAACCATCACCATGGCGGGGGCTTGGCCTCCAACCCCCTCATTTTGGCCTCCAACCCCCTCATTTTGGGGGAGAAAGGGTAAAAATACCCACTTTGGATAGGAAGAGGAGGTGGGACGGCGCGGAGCTGGTGCCTACTGATGCCCCCGGTTGTCACCTCCCCCCCACCGCGGCCCCCGCACCTCATCCCCATTGGGGCTGGTGGCTGCGGGGGGGGTGTGTGATGTGGGGGGGGCTTTCTCCCGCAGCCATCCCGTTGTCATGGTTATGGGATGATGGGAAGCAGGAGCGATGCGGGTGGCTTCTCCCCAGCCTCTCAGCTCCTCGCCCCCCCCACGTCGGGGGGCCAGGACCCACCGGGCACCAGCGAGGACTGGGTGATCCCGTGTCCCGCTCGGCTTCCCGCACCCATGAGCCGTATCCCGAAGCAAAGCGGGGTCGGGGGCGCCGGGGGGCGGCCGCTGAGCCGCAGCCCCATCAGGCGCCCGCCGCATCTCTCCGGGCAGAGTAAGGAGAAGGAGAAGATGAAGGAGGGCAAGGAGAAGGATGCCCGCTACACCAACGGCCACCTCTTCACCACCATCACGGTGTCTGGCATGACCATGTGCTTTGCCTGCAACAAGAGCATCACAGCCAAGGAAGCTCTGATCTGCCCCAGTGAGTAGCCAAAAGGGCTTTGCCAGGGTGGCTTTACCAGGGTGGCTTTGCCAGGGTGGCTTTGCCAGGGTGGCTTTGCCAGGGTGGCTTTGCAGTGGTGGCTTTGCCAGGGTGGCTTTGCAGTGGTGGCTTTGCCGGGGTGGCTTTGCCATGGTGGGCACCACAGTCCCCATTGCAAGAGGCTGACGGCTCCAGCTTGGGCTCTATGAGATGCTCACCTCATGGAGGTGACCTGGCACATCCCGGTTGATGCCGGATGGAGCCGGTGGCACCATGTCCTGTGGCACCGTGGGGGTGTCAATGGCACTGCAGCGGCTCAGCTGCTCCCTTGGCAGCTGCAGCTCCATAATCCGCATCCACCCGGATTCCCACTGCATCTGCTCCCATCGCTCCAGCACTGGTGGCTTTCCGGGATGGGGGTGGTGGGAAGTGTCTGCATCACCTCTCCCTGTCCCTTGTGCCCCCCCACCAGCCTGCAACGTCACCATCCACAACCGCTGCAAGGACACACTGCCCAACTGCACCAAGGTGAAGCAGAAGGTGAGCGCCAGGCGGGACAAGTGACACCGTGGTCCCATGGACACCATGGGGACATCATGGGGACACAGGGACATGGTGCCACCCCCGTGACGCCTCCGCTCCCCTCCCGCAGCAACAGAAAGCGGCGCTGCTGAAGAACAGCTCGGCGCTGCAGTCGGTCTCACTGCGCAATAAGAGTGAGTGGGGTGGGATGATGTGATAGGGTGAGACGGGATATGATGGGATGATGGGATGAGCCAGAGGGTGGGGGTGGACAGGACACCCCCCTCTCAATGCTGCCCATCACCGTTACATCAGGAGAGGGCCTCGGTCCCCATTGCTTCATCCCCATCCGTGTCCCCCCATCTCTTCATCACTATCCCTGCATCTCTGACCCATCTCTGTGTCTCTAACTCATCCTTATGTCCTGCCCCTGTGTCCCTTATGTCCGTCCCTGTCCCTGTGTCCCCATCTCTTCCTCCCCACCCCTGTGTCCCCATCTCTTCATCCCTGTCCCTGCATCTCTGACCCATCCCTGTGTCCCCATCACTTAATTCCCATCTCTTCATCCCTATCCCTTTCCTGCCTGCAGGGATGGGGATGCTGGGGGGGTGCAGTATCAGGGTGTCCACCATAGGCAGCCTGGGGGGTGTTGGGGGCTCATGGCACTGAGACACACACACCGCCCCCGGTGTTATCCCTCTTTTCCTAGCTGCCATCCGGGAACGCCCCAACTCTGCCATTTACCCCTCGGAAAGCTTCCGGCAGACGCTGCTGGGCCCCCGCCGGGGCCGACCCTCCCTTTCCCTCTCCAAAAGCGTCTCCACCACCAACATCTCAGGGTAAGCGCTGGGAAAACTGGGATTGGGGGTCCCAGGGGTGTCCCCAGGGTGTCCCCGTCACATCCCACCCATCTAAAGGACGTTCAACGATGAGTCTCCACTGGGAATACGGCGGATCCTGTCCCAGTCCACGGATTCCCTCAACATGCGCAACCGCACGCTGTCTGTGGAGTCGCTCATCGACGAAGGTGGGGACACAGCGGGAATGGGGGGACATGGGATGGGACATGGGGCAGAGGGACACCCCGCCACACCTTGTGCCACCCTCCCTGCAGGTCCAGACGTGATCCTGAACCAGCTGATGAGCGACTTCGAGACGGACGGGAAGGACTTTGAGGCAGATTCCTGGAGCCTGGCGGTGGACAACAGCTACCTGCAGCAGCACAAGATGGATGTGATGAAGCGCCAGGACGTCATCTATGGTGAGTGGGACACAGGGATGGATCAGGGATGCAGGGACAGGGAGGAAGAGATGGGGACACAGGGATGGGTCAGAAATGCACGGATGGGAGGAAGAGGTGGGGACACAGGGATGGGTCAGAAATGCACGGATGGGAGGAAGAGGTGGGGACACAGGGATGGGAAGGAAGCGATGGGCACACAGGGACAAGGGAGGAAGAGATGGGGACACAGGGACAGGGTAAAGGACATAAGGATGGGTTAGAGATACAGAGATGGGGAAGAAGAGATGGGGATACAGGGACAGTTTAGGGGACACAGGGATGGGAATGAAGCGATGGGGACACAGGGATGGGGACAAAGTGATGGGGACACAGGGATGGAGCTGGAGCGATGGGGGACACCCGGTGGTGGCAGCTGCCCACTCTCACCCGTCCCGCCCCGTCCCATCCCATCCCAACCCACGGCAGAGCTGATCCAGACGGAGATCCACCACGTCCGCACGCTGAAGATCATGGGCGCCGTGTTCCGCAAGGCCATGCTGGAGGAGCTGCAGCTCGACCCGGCCTCGGTGCACAGGATCTTCCCGTGCGTGGACGAGCTGAGCCAGATCCACGAGCGCTTCCTGGCGCAGCTCCTGGAGCGGCGCCGCGAGTCCCTGGCCCAGGACAGCAACAAGAACTTTGTCATCAACCGCCTTGGGGACATCCTGGTCAACCAGGTAAGGGGCCGCCGCAGGCAGTGGGTGCCATGGCGGGGAGCAGGACCTCGCTGATGTCCCCTTGTGTCCCCAAGTTCTCCGGGGGCAGCGCGGAGCAGCTCAGGAAAGCCTACTCGGAGTTCTGCAGCAAGCACACCAAGGCTGTGAAGGAGTACAAGGACCTGCTGGCCCGAGACAAGCGCTTCCAGCAGTTCATCCGGGTGAGCATCACTATCCCCATCCCGCATCCCTGACCCATCCCTGTGTCGCCATCACTTCCTCCCTATCCCTGCATCCCTGACCCATCCCTGTGTCCCAATCTCTTCATCCCTGCTCCTGCATCCCTAACCTGTCCTTATGTCCCTTACCCTGTCCCTGTGCCCCCATCTCTTCATCCCCATCCCCACATCTCTGGCCCATCCCTGTGTCCCCATCTCTTCCTCTCCATCTCTGTGTCTCTGACCCATCCCTGTGTCTTCTCTCTAATGTCTCTCCCTCTTGACATGGTTGTGAGCCCTGGGAGGGGGGTTTGGTCCCTGCTAACGGTGCTTCTTCCCTTCCTCCTCCTCCATCCCTCCCTCCTGGCCAGAGAATGGCACGGTCCCCACTGCTGCGCCGCCACGGTGTTCCCGAGTGCATCCTGCTGGTGACACAGAGGATCACCAAGTACCCGGTGCTCATCGAGCGCATCCTGAAGAACTCCAAAGGTACTGGGGCCGGGAGTGGATGGGACAAACCCGTGGGGTCCAACCTTGACCACCTCACAACCCCTTTGGTTCCAGACAACGAGGGCGACTCCGTGGACCTGTCGCGGGCGCTGAGGCTGGTGAAGGAGCTGATCTCGTCCATCAACGAGGAGGTGCATGAGTGTGAGATGAATGCGCGGCTCTGGGACGTCTACAGGCGCGTGGATGGCCGGGCCAAGGTGCAGCTGCCCTGGGAGAGCCGCGCCGGTGTCTTCGGCCGCGACGAGCTCCTGCGCCGCAAACTGGTGCACAGCGGGTGCATGCTCTGGAAGACTGCGGCCGGGCGCTTCAAAGGTGGGGATGGGGATGGGGATGGATGTGCCAGGGGATGGGGATGGAGGTACCAGGGGATGGGGATGGAGATGGCAGGGGATGAGGATGCCAGGAGATGAGGATGGAGGTACCAGGGGATGGGATGGAGATGCCAGGGGTGGGGATGGAGGTGCCAGGGGATGGGGATGGAGATGCCAAGGGATAGGGATGCCAGGGGATGGGGATACTCAGGGAGCAGGGTGCTGTGGGATGGAGATGGCAGGGGATGAGGATGCTGGGGGACTGAGGTGCCAGGAAATGGGGGTACCAGGCGATGAGGGTACCTGGGTGTGATGGTGGTGCCGGGAGACGGTACCAAGGGATTGGAGGTGCCTAGGGATGGAGCTGCCAGAGCACAGAGGTGCCAGGAGCTCCTCACCCTTAGCAAGCCCTAAGGGGCACTCACCTCAGCGTCACCTCCATGTGCCCCCTCCAGATGTGCTGGTGCTGCTACTGACTGATGTCCTCATCTTCCTGCAAGAGAAGGACCAGAAATACACCTTCCCCATGCTGGTGAGCACCAGCGCCTGGCCCCTTGCATCCCAGCCCCTCCACATCCTGTCCCCTTCACATCCCATCCGCTCACATCCCATCCCTGGGCTGTCATTCCAACCCCCTCCCGTTTCCCGCAGGACAAGCCGGCCGTCGTGTCCCTGCAGAACCTGATCGTGCGGGATATCGCCAACCAGGAGAAGGGGATGTTCCTGATCAGTGCCGCGCCGCCGGAGATGTACGAGGTCCACGCCGCATCTCGCGATGACCGCAACCACTGGATGAAGCTCATCCAGCAGACAGTCGGGCTGTGAGTGTCATCCCATGGGTTGGGGGCGCTGGATTTGGGGGTCTCCATGGATGAGGGATGGGGAGCAGGAATGTGGGTGCACGTCCAGGTTGGAGCCTCTGAGCCTGGGCCGGATGCAGCTGGTGGGAAGGGGGGACATCATCTCCTTCCCCTCATCTCTTTCCCATCATCCCTTTCGCATCATCTCTTCCCCTTCTCTTCTCTTTCTTTTTCCCTTTTTTTCCTCTTCTCCATCATCTCTTCCCATCATCTCTTCCCCATCATCTCTTCCCCATCATCTCTTCCTCATCATCTCTTCCCCATCACCTCTTCCCCTTCTCTTCCCCTCCTCTTTCCCTCCTCTTTCCCATCATCTCTTCCCCATCTCTTCCAGCTGTCCCAGCCGACAGGATTTTCCCTTGATTGAGACAGAGATCGAAGCATCCTTACGCAAGCTGAAAGGTGGGCTCCCCTTCCCTCCATCCCTGCTCATCCCTCCCCATCCCATCTCATCCCCTCCATCTCATCTTATCCCTCCCCATACCAGCTCATCCCCCCATCCCTGCTCACACTCTCTCCCCTTCCCAGACCGTATCCTGCAGCAGGATCGGAAGGTGATGGCGCTCCTGGAGGAGAAGGTTGGGCTCTTTGCGGACATGCTGGCGCTGACCGGCGCCGAGGAGCCCTCTCCCACGTTGGCCCCACGCTCCCTCTTCCACTCTGACTCAGCCGAGCCTTCCCGGGGGGAAAAGTTGATGCACGACGCCATCCGGGAAGGTGTGGATGCTCTGGAATGCTCTGGGATGCTTTGGGATGCTCTGGGATGAGGAAACTGAGGCACAGGGGGGCTCATCCTGCTTTCCCACAGTGGAATGCCTCACGGAGATCTTCACCGGCTCTGGACGCGACCGGGATCAGAGCAATGAGGCCGAGACCTGCCCCAGCCCCGGCGCCAGCAGTAAGGGGGGGAACATGGGACATGGGACATGTTCCAGCTCTGCTGCTTCAGGGTCCCCCCATCCCACCATGGGGCTCATCCCAGCCTCTCGTCCATCATCCAGATGGTGATGCCGGCAGCTTCAATGGCTCCGTGGAATTCTGCCGCACGGATCCAGACGCTGGGCAGCGGGTGAGTGTGATAGGGGGAACAATAGGGGGGACACCCCGTTGGGACCCCCCCACCCTGTGCCACCACAGTGTCACTGTTCTCTCTCCATAGGATGGGAATGGCAACCAGGTCCTGCCACGGGTACCGCAGGAGGTAAGGGCAGGGAGGGCTCTGTCCCTGCTGTGCCTCATTTTCCCCACCTCAGCTCCCCCAGGATTCACTGTCCCATCCTCTCCTCCCGCAGGAGATCAACCAGCGGCTGGTGAACCTCTACAGCCTCCTGCATGGGCTCCAGGTCAGTGGGACCAGGCTGCGGGGATGAGGGGGACAAGCTGCCATCCCCCTGCCTCCATCCCCCTGCTACATACATCCCCCTGTCCCCATCCTCCAAGCATCCCCCTGCCTACATTCTCTTCTGCCTGTACCCCTTGCCTGTATCCCCTACCCACACGCATCCCCATACCCGTATCCCCGTGCCCATATTCCCCAGCCTACATGCATCCCCCTGCCCACATTCCTTTCCCAAATACATCCCCCTGCCCATAACCCCTGTCCATACACATCCCCCTGCCTGTATACATTCTCCTGCCTGTATCCCACTGCCCACATCCTCCTTCCCACATACATCCCTCTGCCCGTATCCCCCTGCTGTATCCCTGACCACATTCCCCAGCCCTTACCCACTGCCTGCATCCCCTCTGCCCATATCCCTGCCCACATCCCTGCCCGCATCCCTGCCCACATCCCTGCCCATTTTGCCGCTCCCACAGGCGGTGGTGCTGCAGCAGGACACGCTGCTGGAGCTGCGGCTGCAGGAGGCTCCGGACAAACCGTCCCGGCGCGGTTCCCAAGCGGCTCTGGCCGAGTCGGCATCCCGGGCAGGCGAGAAGCCGGGAGCGACGGAGCTGGCGCTGCTGCAGCGGCAACACGGGCTGCTGCAGGAGGAGCTGGGCCGCTGCCGGCAGCAGTGCCAGGAGCGGGCGCAGGAGGCGGCAGCGCTGGATTCCCGGCTGCGGGACAGCGAGCGGGAGCGCGGCCGCCTGGAGCGGGAGCTGGAGGAGGCGCGGCGGGAGCTGGGGGCGCTGCGGCACGATGGCGGCGTCACCACACGGGGGCGCCGCGGAGCCGACCCGCGGCGCAGGAGTCTGCCGGCAGGGGACGCGCTGTACCTCAGCTTCACCCCGCCGCAGGTACGGGTGTGACACGAGTGCGTCCGGCCTCAGCGCAGCGGGGTTCGGGGTGTAAAGCGGTAAAGGGGAGGGTAAAGATGTGCTTATTCATGGCATGAGTGTGTCCGGCCTCAGCGCAGCAGAGATTGGGGTGTAAAGGCGGGGGTTATAGATGTGCTCATGCATGACACGAGTGTGTCCGGCCTCAGCACAGCGGCCTCTCGTTCCACTCCCCCGCCTTCGCCCCCTGCCCGCGAGAGGACCTAGAATACGGGGGGGGGGTCGATCCCGACCGGCTCCGGGATGGCGACGATGTCCTGGATGTGCTCCTGGAGGATGAAGACTTGGGAAGCCACCGCTCACCCCCAACAAGCCCCCGAGGTGGGTTTGGGGAGGGGAGGAGCAGGATCAACCCCTTTTCCCATCGTGGGTGGAGTTTAACCTGGTGTTTTCCCATAGATTTCCTAAGGATGCAGGATATTCCCGAAGAGGTGGAGAGCAGCCAGGAGCTGAAGGACGGCGACGGGGGCTCCTCAGATAGTTAGGGACTAACTATAGCCCTCCGCCAGCACCACATAACCATGTGGATCCATATGGGGAGCATTGGGGACAGTGAGATTGGGAAGCTGCTATTCCCATGGGATCCTTATGGAGCTGGGGGGGGGGGGGGAGTTTGGGACCCATTTGGGGGTCCCCCCCCGTCTCTGCTGGGATCTATTTATTTATTGTGATGGGTTGGGGGGTCCCAGCATGGGGCAGGATGTGGGCCCCCCAGCCCCCCAGTTTTGGGGTGTCCCCGGGTATGGGGGGGCCGGGCCGTGGGGTTGGGGTCGATTCTTGGTTCCCCCTCGGTTTAAGTGTAAAAAGCACCAGAAACGAAGGAAAAACAAGCAGAAAATCATTAAAAAACCCCGTTTGGACCCAAAATGTGCGGGGGGGGGGGCGGGTGGAGAATCCCCATAGGGGGAGGTTGTGCAGGGAGTGGGGTGGGTCTCAAGTACATATTGAGGGGGGTTTCCCATATTGGGGTGTGTGACCCCCACAGTGGGGTGTGTGTATCCCCATATTGGGATGTCTGTGTCCCCCCCCAAAGTGGAGGCTGTGTCCCCCTATATTGGGGTGTGTGTCCCTCATATTGGAGTGTCTGACCCCCAAAGTGGGGTGTATGTGTCCCTCAAAGTGTGGAGTGTGTCCCTCCCAATTGGAGTGTCTGTACCTCCTCCAAAGTGGAGGCTTTGTCCCCCCCAAAGTGGGGTGTGTGTCCCCCAAAGAGGGGTGACAGGGCTCCACGGGAGGTCACAGACCCCGATACCCATCCTGGGTGCTCGGTGTGGGGGGGTCACAGAGCCCGGTGCAGGGAACTCGGGGCCGGGGGGGGGCCGGGGAGGGGACAGGACAAGCCCAGACTGAGCCGCGGGCGTGGGGAGGTGACGGGGCGGAGGCCGCGCGTTGGGGCGGCAGCACCAGCACCCACACACCTGCAACGGCACCGGCGCGGCACCGCGGGGTCCTGGGGGTGCCCCCGGGTGCGTGTCCTCCCCCCGGCCACCATGAAGAGGATGTTCTCCTGCTCCAGCTCGCAGGTGGCGGTGAGTCCCGGCACCCCCATGGATGCGGGTATCGGATAGACCCAGGGCCCGCTGAGCACCCCAGTGGGGCTGGGTGGGATGCGCCCCCCCTCCCCCTTGGGATTGAAGCCAGGATGCTGGGTGCGATCCTGGATTCAATCCCAGTCCTAACCCCGGCCCCAATCCCAGCCTGGATGCCGGCTGCATCCCAGACCCTATGCAGATCCTGATGCTGGCTGCGATCCCAGCTCTAATGCCGGCTGCAATCCTAACCCAAATGCCAACCCCAGCCCTGATGCTGGCTGCAACCCAGCCTCAAAACTGGTCCTAATTCCGGCTGCAATCCCAGCCCCAATGCCAGCTACAATCCCAATCCTGACCCCAACCCCAGTCCTGATCTCCGCCCAAATCCAGCTACAATCCCAATCCAGACCCCAGCCCTGATGCCAGCTACAACCCCAACCGCAATCCAGCCTCAGTGCCGGCTGCGCTCCCAATCCCAGCTCCACGGTGTCTGTAATCCCAACCCCGACACTGGGATGCTCAACCCCTGATGCCGGTGCCCATCCCACTGACTATTCCCAGACCTAATCCCGCTGCCTGTCCCAAGCGCCGGTCGGTGCCACCACACCCCGCACGGCGGCGGGGCCGAGCCCGACAAACCAGCCAGGCAGGAGCAGGCTGGGACACGCTCCGGCCTCGCCTCCACTTCCCGACTGTGTCCGGGGCCGGGATCTGCCGGGATTCGGGTCCCCATCCCGATGGAGCCCCCCAACAAGCGGGAAACTGAGGCTCGGCTCTGCGCAGCTGCGAGGGGCGGTCTATGGGAGGACACACACACACACACACCAGCCTGTGCCTCAGTTTCCCCTCGCCGCCACCATTCCAGGTGGAAAGCTGGAACAAGCAGGACCAGAAGCTGTTGGAAGCGGTGGAGAAGGGGGATGTGGGGCGCGTGGCCGCACTCGCTGCCCGCAAGACAGCACGTCCCGCCAAGCTGAACGCCGTGGGGCAATCCGCGTATGTCCCCA